>NW_007060066.1:0-656 GCF_000164805.1 Carlito syrichta
TAAAAAAAAAAAAAACATAGCCGGGCTCGATGGCTCAGCCTGTAATCCCGCGCCTTTGGGAGGCTGAGGTGAGTGGATTGCCTGAGCCCGCGGGTTCGAGACCCGCCTGGGCAGCGAGACCTCATCTCTACAATAAATCAAAAAATCAGCCGGGCGTGGTAGCGCACGCCTGTAATTCCGAAGGCTGAGGCGGAAGGATCGCCGGAGCCCAGCAGGCGAGGCTGCGGTGGCCGGGAGCGGCCACTGCACTCCAGTCCGGGTGACAGAGTGAGACTCCAACTCAAAAAAAAAAAAAAAATAGAACTTCTTTGAGGAAAATACTACTTTTCAGCAAGACACAGAGACTTTAATATTGCTTACTTTTTAGACATTTGCCTCTTAAGTCTCAAAGTAAGATCACAGTGACAGAACCATTAAAATAAAGGTTACAAAGAACCAAGAAAAACAATTGAACTAATGCATGTGTCAGATAATCCAGGTTAGCGGGTCATTTCTACAAGAGAGATAGAGAGTCATGAAGTATTTCTTTTACATATTTTCCATTTTCTCTTTTTGTTTCAACTTTCTTAACCTAACTTGTAACAGCCCGCAGTCATTTGTGAATTGTTGAACATGGATTTGTAGACCTGGAAGGGTTTTAGAGACAATCCAGCCCT
>NW_007060067.1:0-409 GCF_000164805.1 Carlito syrichta
GATCGCCGGAGCCCAGCAGGTCGAGGCTGCGGTGGCCAGGAGTGGCCACAGTCTGGGCGACAGAATGAGACTCCCACTCAAAAAAAAGAAAGAAAGAAAGACCCTGAGCTAATTTCAGAATTTAAGTTTTACACTAAGTATTATTCAATTGTCTTAACACTTTTAAAACTTTACGTACAACAAATGCATACATCCAATGTGTTTATTTCAATAAGTTTTGATAACTGCATAATCCATGTAACCCACACCTAAAACAACATATAAAACATATCCAAAAATCCAGAAGTTTCCTGTGCCCCTTTTCCCAGTCAATAGCCCTTCTGTGGGAGGCAACCACTTCTTGATTTCTATCACCATAAATTAGTTTTGCCTGTTCTTAGACTTCATATAACACGTTAAGTATTTTTTA
>NW_007060068.1:0-527 GCF_000164805.1 Carlito syrichta
CAGGTGGCTAGCCAGCCAGCTTAAGTAGCCATCCAGATGCCTGGACAGTAGGATAGCCAGCTGAATTAACTAGCCAGCAACCCTGCTGGACAGCTGGCTAACCAGCTGTCTTAAATAGCAGGCCACCCACCAGACCAAGCTGCTAACCCGCCAGGATAACTTTCCAGCCACCTAGCTACACTGCTGGCTAATAAGCTTACTTAACTAGTTTACTTAACTACATAACCATCCATCAAGCCAGCTGGCTTAACTAGCTAGCCACCTAAGCTAGACAGCCGGCTAGACAGCTCACTTAACTTGCTGAATTACCTAGCTAGCCAGATGGTTAATAACTACCTGACTTAACTAGTTAACAAACTATTTAGGTAGCAGGCTTAAGTAACTGACTTAAATAGTTAGCTAACTAGTGAGGTAGATGTCTTAGCTAGCCAATTGGCTAGCCAGCTGACTTAACTACCTGATTTAAATCAGCCAGCTGGCTAGCCAGCTGATGTAACTAGCAAGCTACTTAGCTAGCCTGAAGGCTA
>NW_007060069.1:0-547 GCF_000164805.1 Carlito syrichta
TACCTTCCAGTACTACTTGACTGCATGTCTTAGGAGCATTTAATATTTGACTATTTGACTGTATATCTTAGGAGCATTTAATATTCACGTACAAAGACTAATATGAATCCTGAAAGTACATTGGTCCATACAGATTCACAGAGAATCTAGTCAGCTTTCATCTCTCATCTATTAAAATCTTGAGAATAAGACACTTAGGCAAAAGTCAAAATAATTAAACAACAAACCTGAGTTGTAGAGATAAAACAATGAATAAAGAGCAAAGTAACAAGAATAATTCTATTTTTAAAATCTACTATAAACTATCCTTTTTTCTCAAATTGAAGACAAAATGGTAGGTAACAAAAAAATAGCAAATAGAAATGGCATGTAGGAAGTTAAGATATTTAAAAGGAGTAATTTTCTTGGAATTTAATTTTTCTGTTTATTTTATTGTTGTTGTTTTATTTTATTTATTTATTTACTTACTTATTTTTTGAGTTGGAGTCTCACTTCATCACTCAACAGTGGCTGCTCCCGGCCACTGCAGCCTCGACCTGCTGGGCTC
>NW_007060070.1:0-555 GCF_000164805.1 Carlito syrichta
AACCCATTAGCTAACTACCTAGCTAGCTGTCTTAAACAGGTGACTAAATTAGAAAGCTGACTTAACTAGCTGACTTAGCTAGCTGATTTAACTTAGCTATTTGGCTTAACTGGCTGACTTAACAAGTTAGCTAGCTGACATAACTACCTGAATTAAATAGTTATCTAACTATTTAGCTAACTGAATAACTAGCTTATTTAACTATTTTCCTAACTAGTTAGGTAGCAGAATTAAGTAGCTGATTTAAATAGTTAACTAGTGAGCTAGCTGTCTTAGCTAGCTGTCTTAGCTAGCTAGCTAGTTAGTGAATTGACTTAGCTAGCTGACTTAAGTTGGCTAACGAGATAGCTAGCTGACTTAACGAGTTAGCTAACTGCTTTAACTATTTGGTAAATGAGTGAACAAGCTGTCTTAATTAGTTGGTTAATGACTTAGCTAGTTGATAACTTGTTGACTGACAATTCGGCCGACTACTTATCTGGTTTAACACATCGACTGACTCCTCAGCCGACTTGTTAGCTGGCTTAACAAATCGGCCGACTAGTTGGCTGACTA
>NW_007060071.1:0-408 GCF_000164805.1 Carlito syrichta
CACCTCAGCCTCCCAAAGGCGCGGGATTACAGGCTGAGCCACCGAGCCCGGCTGAGATCAAGATTCTTACTGATAAACTCAAGGAGGCAGAGACCCATGCTGAGTTTGCTGAGAGATCGGTAGCCAAGGTGGAAAAGACAATTGGTGATTTGGAAGATAAACTGAAATGCACCAAAGAGGAGCACCTCTGTACACAAAGGATGCTGGACCAGACTCTGCTGGACCTGAATGAGATGTAGAGCACCCCAGGCCCTCCCTGCCGCTGATCCTCCCTCTGATCCCGACTCCGCCTGAGGCCAGCCTGCCCGAAGCTGACCTTTAACTTGAGGGCTGATCTTTAACTGGAAAGCTGCTTTCTCCTTTCGCCGTTCCCTCCACTCCCCTGTGTCTTTTTCGCCAAACTGTCTC
>NW_007060072.1:0-632 GCF_000164805.1 Carlito syrichta
CCGCGGGCTCAGGCCATCCACTCACCTCAGCCTCCCAAAAGCGCGGGATTACAGGCTGAGCCACCGAGCCCGGCTAGATCAAGAGAACTTTAAGATGGTTTATTTTTAAACTACATACTTAGGGGGAAAATAATTGTATTGCCTTTCCCACCATGCAATAAAGAGTGAGATAAGAGCTATTCCATTTTCCTCAATGTTGCTGTTTTGCAGAGAGACAGAGCTGAAAACAGAAATAAAGGAAAAAACAAAAACAAACAAAACCATAGGACTTGTGGCGACTAGGGGGTCTGCCAGCCCAGTTTATGGTCTGGAACAATGTTCTCCTTTCCCTCCATCTTTCTTTCTTTTTTCTTTTTTTTTGAGTTGGTGTCTCACTCTGTCGTCCAGGCTGGAGTGCAGTGGCCACTCCTGGCCACCACAGCCTCGACCTGCTGGGCTCCGGCGATCCTTCTGCTTCAGCCTTCCAAGTAGCTGGAACTACAGGCGTGCACTACCACGCCCGGCTAATTTTTGATTTATTGTAGAGATGAGGTCTCGCCAAGTTGCCCAAGTGGGTCTCGAACCCGCGGGTTTAGGCAATCCACTCACCTCAGCCTCCCAAAGGCGCGGGATTACAGGCTGAGCCACCGCCC
>NW_007060073.1:0-408 GCF_000164805.1 Carlito syrichta
TCACCTCAGCCTCCCAAAGGCACGGGATTACAGGCTGAGCCACTGAACCTGGCTTCCATTTTCTTGATGTGTGCTCGAAGAGGTATAATTTCCCCTCTGAGAATTGTTTTCATTGCATCCCAGAGGTTTTGGTAAGATGTTTCTTCATTTTCAGCCGGGCTCAGTGACTCAGCCTGTAATCCCAGTGCTTTGGGAGGCCGAGGGGAATGAATTGCCTGAGCCTGCAGGTTCAAGACTCGCCTGGGCAACTTGGCGAGACCTCAAAAAGTAGCTGGGCGTGGTAGCACGTGCCTGTAGCTCCAGCTACTTGGAAGCCTGAGGCGGAAGGATCGCCGGAGCCAGCCGATCCCGGCCACTGCACTCCAGCCTGGGCGACAGAGTGAGACTCCAACTCAAAAAAAAAAAAAA
>NW_007060074.1:0-549 GCF_000164805.1 Carlito syrichta
TGATACTCAGATCTTTGTTTCTGTGATAGATCACTGAGTACTATAAACTCTAAATCCATCTAAGTTGCTGCCAAGTCCATAATTTTGTCCTTCTTTATGGCTGCGTAATGATACATCGTGTATACGTACCACATCTTAAAAATCCAGGCTACTTTTGATGGGCAGCATGGTTGGGTCCATGTTTTTGCTAATGTGAATAATGCTGCAATAAACATGCATGTGCAGGGTTTTTAAAAAATAGAGTGATTTGAGTTCTTCTGGGTATATTCCCTGAAGGGGGATTGACCAGGCACGTGCATCTCAGGGCAGCTCTCCTGTTCCTCAAGCGGGTTCTCTCCAACCAGAGGAAGGCCTGTCTGATGTTGGCACAAGAGGTTGTCCTGCTGTTGCTTTCCCCCAAACTGGCAAATAGCATCTTGTAACAGATTAGCACTAGAGAGCAAGCCCAACTGGTGTGGCTGGGCTGGGTTCTCTCTTCCTTGACCCGTACATGCTGGCAGAGTCCCAGGGAATGCTGTGCTTCCCAAACTGCAGTCGTTTTATGCCACC
>NW_007060075.1:0-408 GCF_000164805.1 Carlito syrichta
AAGCTAATTTCTCCATTTGTGCTCCTTTCTGGTTTCCTGTTCCATCAATCATTTCCTCTCCACTGTATCTTCAATATTTTCTTGCTTTGAGTAGATAGTCTTTGTGGCATAGTATCTCATATTAAAAGTCTTAAAATACGACAAAGGATTAAATATTAGCAGATTTAAAGATTTACTGGTATTTGGTTGGATATAAAAATGGTATTGTGGTAGGTAACAAAATGTTGGTGCAAGATGTCATGAAAACTTATTTAATTGTATTTCAGCAAAAACAAAACTTTCTTTGATCCTGAAATCTTCTCTAGTCATTTTTCTCTTCATCCCATTCAAAGACAAACTCCTTAGACTATACCCCGGTGCTCACTCTCTCAGTTTCCATTTAATTTTTTTTTTTTTTTTTTTTTTTGG
>NW_007060076.1:0-408 GCF_000164805.1 Carlito syrichta
CTCTCTAAAACCTCCCATTCCACTGCATTCCACTCCATTCCATTCCACTCGATTCCTCTTCATACAGTTCTCTTCCATTCCACTCCATTTCCTTCCTCACAATTCCATTCCTGTCAATTCCATTCAATTCCATCCATTCCATTCCTTTCCTTGACATTCCATTCCATTCAATTCCGTTCCATTCCTCTCAATTTCATTCCATTCCATTCTATTCCCTTCCATTCCTTTACTCTCCATTCCATTCCCTGCAATCCATTCCATTCCATTCCTGTCCATTCTATCCATTTCCATTCCATTCCTTTCCACTCCATTTCCTACCTCTCCATTCTATTCCATTCCCTTCCATTTCATTCCACTCCATTCCGTTCCATTCCGTTCCTCTCCATTAGATTCCAATCCATTTCATTC
>NW_007060077.1:0-513 GCF_000164805.1 Carlito syrichta
TAGCTGACTTGCCAGCTGGCTACCTGGTTAAGTCAGCTGGTTAAGTCAGCTGGCTTGCCACATGGTTAGGTAGGTAGCTAGCTAATTAAGTCAGCTGATAGCCAGATTGCCACCTTGTTAAGTCAGTGAGTTAAGTGAGCTGGCTAGACAGTTGGCTAGCTAGGTGGCTAGTTAAGCTGGCTGGTTCTCCGACTGTCCAGTCAGAAAGCTGCCTAATGAAGCTGGCTGGCTGGCCAATTGGCCAGCCTGCTAGCTGGCTAACTGGCTCCCTAGCCAGCTAGCCAACCAGTAACTAGCTAGTTTAGCCAGACGGTTAGCAGTCTAGCCAAACATGCAGCTACCTAAATTCAGTTGGCTAACCAGCTATCCAGCCAACTTGCTAGTCAGCTAGTAAAGTAAGCTAGCTATCCAGATTGCTAATTAAGTCAGCTGGCAACTCAGCTAAATATTCACCTAGCTAGTTAAGTCAGCTAGCTATACAGCTTTCTAGTCAGCTAGCTAGATCAACTAGAT
>NW_007060077.1:1650-2485 GCF_000164805.1 Carlito syrichta
AGCTAGTTAGCAAATGGGTTGTGTCAGCTGGCTGAGTAGCATAGCTAGCTAGGTAGCTAATGAGTTAAGTCAACTGGATGAGTCCGCTAGCTAGCTAGTTAGCTAACGAGTTAAGTCAGCTGCTTTAGGCACCTAGGAAACTCGTTAGCTAATGAGTTAAGACAGATAACTAAGTCAGCTAGCTAGCATGTTAGATAATGAGTTAGCTAATTAGTTAGTTTGCATGTTAATTCAGCTAGCTAGTTAGGCAGCTAACTATTTAAGTGAGCTTGTTAGCTAGTTAGCTAGCTAGTTAGCTAAATGTATAATTCAGCTGGCTAGTGAGATAGTGAGGCAGTTAGCTAACTATCTAATTCAGGTGTCTAGCTAGTAGGTAGCTGGTTAATTCAGCTAATTAAGTCACTTGGCTAGCCAACTGGCAAGCTAGGTAGCGAGTTAGTTAAGTCAGCTACCTAGCCAGCTGGCTAACTGATTAATTCAGTTACTTAAGATAGCTGGCTAGCCAACTGGCAAGGTAGGTAGCTAGCAAGTTAAGTCAGCTAGATAGCTACCTGGCTAGCTAGTGATGTCTTCGAGTTAAGTCAGCTGGCTAACCAACTGACTAACTGGTTAAGTCAGCTAGTTTACTCAGCAGTCTAGCCAGCTTAAAATCCCATAACAAAGGATAACCTAATCCATGACTGATATATTCTATAAACCTTTTTCATCCTAAAGTGATTGATTTATGCCAAGTTAAACAATTCTATAGAAGCTTAAGCATTTACTTTACAAATGAAAGTGGCCCATCCCAGAATGTTTGGAATGTGGCCCAGTCCAAAGTTCACACTGGGCTACC
>NW_007060078.1:0-407 GCF_000164805.1 Carlito syrichta
GGAATATAATGGAATGAAATGGAATGGAGGAGAAAGAATGGAGAGGAATGGAATGGAGAGGAATGGAATGGAATGGAGACAAATGGAATGGAGAGGAATGGAGTGGAATGGAATGGAATGAATGAAATGGAGTGGAATGGAATGAAATGTAAATGAGTGGAATGGAATGGTGAGGAATGGAATGGAATGGAGAGGTATGAAAGAGAATGGAGTGGAATGGAATGCAATATATGGGAATGGAATAGAAAATATAGGATTCGAAATTAATGGAATGGAGAGGAATGGAATGGAAGGGAATGGAGAGGAAAGGAATGGAGAGGAATGGAATGGAGACAAATGGAATGGAGAGGAATGGAATGCAATATATGGGAATGGAATAGAAAATATAGGATTCGAAATTAATGGAA
>NW_007060079.1:0-407 GCF_000164805.1 Carlito syrichta
TGTTAAAAATATAGAAAAGCCTTCAAAAGATGTGAGATTGTATTAAGAGACTGACCTTTATGTCTGATTGGTATCCCTGAAACAGGAAAGAAGAATGAGAGCACCCTGTAACAAATATTCCATTAGGTCATCCAAGAAAACTTGCTGTATCTCATCAGAGATATGAAAATCTAAACACAATAGATTCAGAGAACCTCCTCAAGGCATCAAATTAGAAGACTAACTCCAAGACACATAGTAATTCAATTATACAAAGTAGGTATAAAAGAAAAAATTCTAAAGGCATTGAGAGAGAAAGCTCAGACTATCTACTGGGAAAGACCAATTAGAATAGTAGCAGAGTTATATACAGAAACACTAATGGTCAAAAGAGACTGGAGTCCAAGCTTCAAAGCTCTCAAAGATAA
>NW_007060080.1:0-465 GCF_000164805.1 Carlito syrichta
TCTCGACCCCGCGGGCTTGGGCAATCCACTCACCTCAGCCTCCTAAAGGCGCGGGATTACAGGCTGAGCCACCAAGCCCGGCTGGAATTTTTTTTTTTTGAGTTGGTATCTCACTCTGTCGCCCAGATTGGAGTGCAGTGGCTATGATAAAGGATTTTTTAATAAATATTGTTAATAATCAAATTTTTTGTTGTTTTTTGTTGTTTTTGTTTGTTTTTTGAGTTGGAGTCTCACTCTGGCACCCAGACTGGAGTGCAGTGGCCGCTCCCGACCACTGTAGCCTCAACCTGCCTGGGCTCCAGAGATCTTTCCACCTCACCCTTCCAAGTAACTGGAACTACAGGCACGTACTACCACGCCTGGCTCATTTTTGATTTATTGTAGAGATGAGGTCTCACCAAATTACCCAGGCGGGTCTTGAACCCGTGGGTTCAGGCAATCCACTCACCTCAGCCTCCCAAAGGC
>NW_007060081.1:0-572 GCF_000164805.1 Carlito syrichta
CATCCTCCCACCTCAGCCTCCCAAAGTGGTGGGATGAAAGCCGGGAACTACAAAGTCTGGTTAGTTTTTTATTTTCTCTTCTTTTATTTTACATTATTTTAATTCACTTTAGTATTTTAATTTGTTAAATTGTAGAATCAGGATTTTGCTATGACTCCTAGGTTTGTCTCAAATCCCTGGCCTCAAGCAATCCTCCCACCTTGGCCTCCTACAGTGCACGAATGAGAGACAGGAACCACTATTTCTGGCTCAATATTTTATTTTATTATTATTTTTTGCATTAGAGTCAGGGTTCTGCTATGAGTCCCAGTCTAGCCTCACACTCCTGGCTTCAAGTGATCCTCATACCTCGGCCTCCCAAAGTGCTGGGATGCCAGGCAGGAATCATTAGTCTGGCTACTTTTTATTTTTATTTTATTTTATTTCATGTCATTTCATTTTACTTTACTATTTTTTGTTTGTTTGTTTTTTAGAGACAGGGTTTTGCTATGAGTTCCAGGCTGGTATTAAATTCCTGGTCTCAAGCTATCCTCCTGCTTCAGCCTGCTAAAGTGCAGAGATGAGAGACTGGA
>NW_007060082.1:0-404 GCF_000164805.1 Carlito syrichta
GATAGCCATCAGGCTAGACAGCTGACTAAAGTAGCTGACTTAAGGAAGTAGACATCTGGCAAGGCAGCAGAATTAACTAGCTAGCTACCTAGACAGACAGCTGACTTAACTAGCTGACATAACTAGACACCTGATTGCTAGCAAGCTGACTTAACTAGCTGCCTACATACATAGTCCACTGCTTTACCAGCGAACCTAAATAACTAACTACCTAGCTAACTTGCTGGCAAGCGAGCTGAATTAACTAGATGACTTAACGAGCTTGCCAGCTTACCTAACTAGCCGACTTAACTAGCTAGTACATACCTAGCCAGCTGACTTAACAAGCTGCTTTAACTAGCTCGGTCCCTAGCTAGCTATCACATAGCTAGCTGACAACAAGCTTATTTAACAAGCTAGCTAAC
>NW_007060083.1:0-761 GCF_000164805.1 Carlito syrichta
GGGGGTCCCCGGGCCTGAGGTCCGCGTGGGCGCGGCTTAGCGGTTGTCAGTCGCACTAAGTCTCCGGTTCCTCTGTCTGCAGAGGCGTGGGTTCGGGCTTCCAGGTCGGCCGCCTTGCTCTCGCCGCAACCCCCCCCACGGCCTCCCCCCAGCCCGCACGTTTCCCTCCTCTCGGACACAGCACCCCGGCAGAGAGCTCGCGCTGGCCTGAGGGAGGTCTCGCACTCGCTGGTCATACACATTGGCATCCCTCACGGTGATTAAGTCGCAGCTTGCCTGTTACACAGAAGTGCAAAAGCAGTTTTCCTCTGTCAGCTTCTACTCTCCTTATTCACAATAGGAGCAAGCCTGAGTTTATAAACTTTCCATCTCGGAGTTTTTCTTATAGCAGACCTCCCTTGAATGAGAGGGTTTCATCTCTGTTGCTGAAAATGGATGCAGTTCTACCTCCTTGCAAAGCTTCAAAAGGAGAATTCTTATCAATGAAACCACGTCTTCTTCTAGGGAGGTTTGCTATAAAAAAAACTCCGTGGTGGAGAGTTTATAAATTCAAGCCGGTTCCTGTTGTGAATAAGGAGAGTAGAAGCTCACAGAAGAGTCCTGTGTTTTACGCATCCGTGTAACAGACACGCTGTGAATTCTTCACCAGGAGGGACACAAACGCGGATGGCCAGTGAGGGCGACTCCTTCAGGCCGGCACGAGCTCTCTGCCGGTGTGCTGTGTCCACAAGCTCCGGAAATGTGCGGGTGGGGGCTGGGGT
>NW_007060083.1:1997-3279 GCF_000164805.1 Carlito syrichta
CTCCCGGCCATTGCAGCCTCGGCCTGCTGGGCTCCGGCGATCCTTCCGCCTCAGCCTTCCGAGTAGCGGGAATTACAGGCACGCGCAACCACGCCCGGCTGATTCTTTGACTTATTGTAGAGATGAGGTCTCGCTGCCAGGCGGGTCTCGAACCCGCGGGCTCAGGCAATCCACTCACCTCAGCCTCCCAAAGGCGCGGGATGACAGGCTGAGCCACCGAGCCCGTCTACGAATTTTCAAACCTGTTTTTTGCCATTTGCTGCCAGCGAAACCACTGGATTCTGTGGTACGTTGTGCACAATTGTTTAGGGAAATGCTGTGGGCTTTTCCATAGAAGGTTCATCATTTTACGTTGTCATCAGTGATTGTTAATGGGTCCGATCCCTTCACAGCCCCCTTCACGTTTTCTCTTTTCCGTTTTGTTCGCTTTCTTTTTTCATAACGGTCATATCGTGGTGTGTAGTGGAATCTCCTTATTTCTTGTTTGTATTGCTTTGTTCTTATGCTTGTCACGAGAACAGAAACGGGAAACACGTACAGGAAAGTTAACTATAAACAAGGTGCATCAGGACTCTGGAATTCATTCATCTTGAATACGTGAGGTGTTATTCGTTGTCGTTGTGATTCACGTTTCCCTAAGGTTTAGTGGTGATGTGCAGCTTCTCCTGTGTTTATTGGTCATGTGCATATCTTCTTGGAAGACGTGTCTGTTCAGGTTAGTTTCCCGTTTTTGAATGACATTTTTAAATTGTTGTTCACTTGTAAGAGTTTAAACGTTGTATCATGTACATTTGACCACTTAGAAGTATGATTCCAAAATGCTTTTTCTCATATTTTGAGTTGCTAATTTTCTCTGTTGGGAGCGTTCTCTGATACACCAACGTTTTTAATTTTGATGAAGTCTGTTCTGTTTTTTGGTATGTACATGAAAAAATTGACAAATTCACTATCAGGAAGTTTTTCTTTGAAGGATTCGTCTAAGGGATTTTATAGTTTTAACTCTTTAAGTATTTTATCCATTTTAAGTTAAAGATTTTGTGGTGCAAGACAAGGCTTGACATTTTTTCTTTTGCTTGAGTGTATCCAGTTTTCTGAGAACTGTCAAAAGACTGCCCTGTTCTCTCTGAATGAATTTGGCAATATATGTGTTAGCCCGTTCCTAGGTGGTGTTTGTTATGTTCCATGGGTGGGTATGTCTGTTTTCATACCAGTACCTCACTGTTTGGGTTGTTAGAATTATGTGCTAAGCTTGAAGGGAGAAAGTGTGAAACCTTAAACTTCA
>NW_007060084.1:0-436 GCF_000164805.1 Carlito syrichta
CCAGGCGGGTCTCGAACCCGCGGGCTCAGGCAATCCACTCACCTCAGCCTCCCAAAGGCGCGGGATTACAGGCTAAGCCACTGAGCCCGGCTATGTTCGCTGTCTTACATGAGCACAGTTTGTGTCTCTCCCAAACATTTATAATAGCAACATCAATGATCACTGATCACAGGTTACAACAGCATATATAATAAGCATTTAATATTGTGAGAATTGCCAAAGTATGCACAGAGACAACAAATGAGCATATGCTGTTAGAAATGGCACCAACAGACTTGCCCAAAGCAGGGCTGCCACAAACTTACAATTTTTGGAAAAACATAATAGCTGTGAAACACCATAAGGAGACATACAATAAAACAAGGTGTGCCAGTATGTTTAATTAAATATCAACTTGTCTAAATCATAATGAAAAAATGAGAATAGAAACTAAAAA
>NW_007060085.1:0-450 GCF_000164805.1 Carlito syrichta
GCTACATAGCTAGCCATCTGGCTAGACAGCTGACTTAACTAGCTAGCTACGTACCTAGCCATCTGGCTAGCCAGCTGACTTAACTAGCTGACATAACTAGCTAGCCAGCTGACTTAACTAGCTGACTTAACTTGCTAGCTACCTAGCAAGCCAGCCGACTTAAATATCTGAATTAAATAGCCAGCTATCTTGCTTGCCAATAGACTTAACTATTTATCTAACTAGATAGCTACCTAGGTAGCCAGCTGACTTAGCTAGCTAGCTACTTAGCTAGTCAGCTGTCTTAAACAACTAACTAACTAGTTAGGTAACTATCTAGCCAGAATATTAACCAGCTGGCTTAACTAGTTAGACAATGAGCTAGCGAGCTCACTTAACCTGCTGACTTATCTCATTAGCCAATGAGCTAGAAAGCTGACTTATCCAGCTGGCTTAACTCGTTAGCAAACG
>NW_007060086.1:0-814 GCF_000164805.1 Carlito syrichta
AAAAAAAAAAAATGCTTTCTTGATCCAGTTTTGAGACCCTGGCTAGAAGTCAGTCAGTTCCCCTTTTTGAACATCTGATTAAGTCCATATCCCATCTGTTACAGCCCAATCCAACAATCAGCTGCTTCCCTCGCGGTCTATCAAATACAAGAGATAGAAAGCTGGGAGAAGTAAGGAGGTTTATTCTGATACCATGGGATTAGGGAACAGGCTGTGTATTCAACAAAAATCTGTCCGTTTAAGCAATGTTTCCATCCAGTATTTATAATAAAACATACAGTTTTTTTTATCTCTTTCCCACTATTCATTAATAATGACTGCATGTCTTATGATCATTATTCGGTTTCTTTTTTTTTTGGGGGGGGGTTGGAGTTTCACTCTGTCACCCAGGCTGGAGTGCAGCGGCATGCTCACAGCCACCGCAGCCTCAACCTCCTGGACTCAGGTGATCCTTTGGCCTCAGCATTCAAAGTAACTGGAACTATAGGCACGCGCCACCACGCCTGGCTAATTTTTTGATTTATTGTAGAGATGAGATCTCACCAAGTTGCCCAGGCTGGTCTCGAGCCCATGGACTCAGACAATCCTCTTACCTCGGCCTCCCAAAGTGCTGGGATTACAGGCGTGAGCCACTGTGCCCAAGCCCAGGTTTCTTTTCTAACCAGTGTTTAGACCCCAAACAGTTACTGTCAAAACCCAGTGCTCAGATTACATTAATCTTATCATTTTTTAAAGTTACAATTACCTTGAATAATTTGGGGCTACATACTTTCTAGTTGGTTACACTTTTTGCTTATTCCAGGCAAAAATGCCC
>NW_007060087.1:0-462 GCF_000164805.1 Carlito syrichta
GTAATCAAAGTAAAACTTATCAGTTACACACTATTTAGGTTGTGTCTTATGAGGGAATATCTTATTATTATCATATCACTCTTGATTCTTTATTCCTTTGATGTGATTGTGATGTATGATGTTTACTGATTTACATATGTTGAACAACTCTTGAATTCCTAGGATAAATTCCACTTGATAATGGTGTGTGTGTGTGTGTGTGTGTGTGTGTGTGCTTTGTTAGATTCATTTTGCTAGTATTTTATTGAGAATTTTTGTGTTTATGTTCATCAAAAATATTGCCCTGTAGTTTTCTCTTTTTTTAATTGTGTTCTTGTCTGATTTTAGTATGAGGCTTATGCTGGCCTTGTAAAATGAGTCCTGGATTTTTCTTTGTTAGAAAACTTTTTATTACAGATTCAATCTTGTTACTTATTGATCAGTTGATTTTTATTTCTTCTTGATTAAATCTTGGTAGTTTGC
>NW_007060088.1:0-438 GCF_000164805.1 Carlito syrichta
TCAATACCATTCCATTACATTTCATTTCACTGCATTCCATTCCATTGTATTCCTTTCCTTTCCATTCCTCTCCATTCCATTCCATTCCTGTCCATCGCTTTCCATTCCACTCCACTCCATTCCATTTCATTAAATTCCTCACCATTCCATTCCATTCCATGCCCCTCCGTTCCATTCTATTCCACCAAAGTCCATTCAATTCCCCTCCATTCCACTCCTTTCCATTCTATTTCATTCCTTTCCATTCTATTCCATTCCATTCCTTTCCAATCCATTCCTATTCAATCCATTCCATTCCATTCCTCTCCATATCATTCCATTCCTCTCCATTTCATTCTATTCGTCTCCTCTCCATTACATTGTATTTCACTACACTGAATTCCATTCCTCTCCATCCCATTCCATTCCATTCCTCTCCATTCGATTCCATTCCTTTCC
>NW_007060089.1:0-399 GCF_000164805.1 Carlito syrichta
CAGCTAAAACTCTGCTGTGCAGGTGGGAAGAAAAGGTTGGGGAGGACACCAGCTGCCTGCCGCAGATGGCAATGCTGGCAGCCTCTAACCATGAGCCACGCTGAACGCAGTCACTGAAAATGGCTGACACCAGGTTCGCTACTTGGAGCTCATAGTCTCTTCTGATGACTACCTCAATGCATGGGGGAAACGGGGAATGTCTAGTCACTGGGAGCAGACTTTCCATCCTGAGCCCATTCGACTCTGTTCTGATGGTGGTGGCTCTCTAGGGTGTATGATTTCATCCTGGCAGGAGAGGACGTTGGGATCGATTAGTGATGTCTGCCCTGGTATAGGTTAAGCACTGCTGGACTCTGCCTGGTAACTAAGGGCTGATTTTATTTACATTTGTAATAAAGC
>NW_007060090.1:0-459 GCF_000164805.1 Carlito syrichta
GTCAAGTCAGTTCCTAGCAAGCTGGCTATCTATTTGTCAGCTAGTTAAGTCATTTAGCCAGCTGGCTAGCTATGTGGCTGGCAAGTTATGCTGGCTCTTTACCAGTCTTGTCATGGAGGTGGCCAGCTAGTTAAGCTGGCTGGCTAGCTGACTGACCAGGAGGGTGGCTGTAGTTAAGCCGGCTGGCTATCCGACTGTCCAACCAGCAGGCTGCCTAATTAAGCCGGCTGGCTAGCTGGCTGGCCAGCTCACTAGCTGGCTAGCTGACTCCATAGCCAGCTAGCCAAACTGTTAGCTAGCTATTTAAGCCAGATGACTAGTTAAGTCCTCTGACCAGTTGGCTCACTCACCAGTAGACTAAAGTCAGCTGACCAGTCAGTTCACTAGTCAGCCATATAATTTAGTCAGCTGACCAGTCGGCTCACTCACCAGCTGACTAGTTAAGTCAGCTGACCTGTC
>NW_007060091.1:0-662 GCF_000164805.1 Carlito syrichta
CTAACATTCTATGGATCATGAGCTAATAAAACAAAATAAGAAAAAAATGAACAACAGCAACGATAGAGCACGTTGGCGATAGAGTCTACAAGCATGTTCTCCTACAAATTCCGGTTAATAATGTATATACCATTGTAGTACTTTAAGTGATGAAGAATAACTTTTTAAATAAATGATCAATTGAATTCCCATGTAGAAAAAATAAACTTTGAACCCTCCCTCTCACTGTGCATAAAAATCAATTCTGGATTAATTGAGACCTAACTGTCAAAAATGTATAAGAATAAATCTTCTGGAAGGTGAAAAAAAAGAAATAAATAGAAACCCTGAACAGACCAGTAACAGGTAGATTGAAACAGTAATTAGATGTTTCAAAACAGAAAAACAAAAACAAAAAAATCCAGGACCTGATAGACCAGGGGTCCTCAAACTTTTAAAACAGGGGGCCAGTTCACTGTCCCTCAGACTATTGGAGGGGCAGACTGTAGTTTAAAAATAACAACAAATATGAACAAATTCCTATGCACACTGCACATATCTTATTTTGAAGTGAAAAAACAAAACGGGAACAAATACAATATTTAAAATGAAGAACAAGTAAAAGTTAAATCAACAAACTTACCAGTATTTCAATGGGTTCTATGGGCCTGCTTTTGGCTAAA
>NW_007060092.1:0-482 GCF_000164805.1 Carlito syrichta
AATGGAATGGAATGGAGAAGATTGGAAAGGATTGAAATGTTACAGAAAGTAATGGAATAGAATGCCATAGAGAGGAACGGAAAGGAGAGGGATTGAATGGAGAGGAAAGGAATGGAGTAGAACGTAATGGAATGGAAGGAGAGGAATGGAATGAAAGGGAGAAGATTGGAAGGGAATGGTGTGGAATGGAATGGAATGGCGTGGAATGCAGTAGAATGTAGAGGCATAAAATGGAATGGAGAAGATTGGAATGGAATGTGATAGAGTGGGATGGAATGGAATGGAATAGAGATTAATTGAATGGAATGGAGAGGAATGGAATGGAATGGAGTGGAGAGGAATGGAATGGAATGGAATGGAATGGCACGGAATGAAATGGAAGGGAATGGAAAGGAATGGAGAGGAATGGAATGGAGATGAAGGGAAAGGAATGGAATGGAGAGGATTGGAATGGAGACGAATGGAGAGGATTGGAAAGGAAT
>NW_007060093.1:0-397 GCF_000164805.1 Carlito syrichta
ACTAGACTGCTGGCCAGCTAATTAAGTCACCTAGTTTAGTCAACTGACCAATAAACTGGCTGGCTAGTTAAGTCAGTTCGTTAAGTCAGTTGTCTAGCTTGCTGGCTATCTAGTTAAAAAGCTTGTTACATGAGATGTGTAGCCATCTGACTCGCTAGATATTTCAGCTAATTAAGTCAGCTGGGTAGCTAGGCAGCTAGCTAGTTAAGTCAGCTCGATATGTCAGCTAGCCAGCTAGTTAAGTCAGCTAGTTAAGTCAGCTAGCTATATGACAGCTAACTAGGTAGTTAGAAAGTTGAATCAGCAGGTTAAGTCTGCTGGATTGCTAGGTAGCTAACTAGTTAAGTTTGCTTTTTAAGTCAGCTAGGTAGCTAGTTAAGTCTGTTAAGTCAACTGG
>NW_007060094.1:0-533 GCF_000164805.1 Carlito syrichta
CAACAGGTCAACTAAATTGTCAGCTCGCTCACAGGTCAACACGTCAGCTAACTAGTAGTCTTGCTCGCCAGCTGACTAGTTCAGTCACCTCACTGATCGGATCACTCACTGGACAACTAGTTAAGCCAGCTCATGAGTCGGCTCACTCGCCGGTCGACTAGTTAAGTCACCTCATCTGTCGGCTCACTCGCCTGCATACTAAGTCAGATAACCTGTCAGCATACTAGCCAGTCAAGTAGTTAAGTAGGCTAATCAATCGTCTCACTAGTGGGCCACCATGTCAGCCAACAAATTAGATCAGATAACTAGTCGATCATTGAATTAAGTCATCTAACTAGTTGGTCAAAAATTGGCCAACTTGTTAGGACAGCAAACTGCCCAGCCAACTAGTTAACTGAGATTACTAGGGTGGCAACTCGTCAGTCAACTAGTTAACCTAGCTAAACAGTCGGCCGACTAGTCGGCCTACATGTTAAGCAAGCTAACATGTCGGCCGAGTATTCAGCCAATGTATTAAACCAGCTAACTAGTTG
>NW_007060095.1:0-397 GCF_000164805.1 Carlito syrichta
CTAGCTAGCTAATACACCTAGTTATGTCAGTTCACTGGCCAGCAGGTTAGCTATGTAGCTTGGTAGATAAGTTTGTTGGCAAACCAGTGGTCTACGTATGTAGGTAGTTGGTTAAGTCAGCTGACTAGCAATCAAGCATCTAGTTATGACAGATAGTTAAGTCTGCTGGCTATCCAGCTATCTTTCTAGGTAGCTAGGTAGTTAAGTCTGCTGGCTAACCAGGTGGATACTTTGCTAAGTCAGCTAGTTTTGTCAGCTGTCTAGTCTGATGGCTAGCTATGTTCCTAGGCAATAAGTTAGCTGGCTAACCAGCGGCTAGGTAGTTAAGTAAGCTTGTTAAGTCAGCCTGCTAGCCAGCTTGCCAGCTAGGTATCTAGCTAGTTATGTCAACTGCATA
>NW_007060096.1:0-396 GCF_000164805.1 Carlito syrichta
CCTGCTCTCTCCCTCTCACCCCACCCTCCACGCCCAGCTGTGTCCAAGTCCTCAGCTCCATGCCACCGCTCCATCATTCAGGGTGTCCCCTCCCGTTCCCGCATCCTCGATGTCCTCATCCCGCCCAGCCTCATCGAAAGACACTAACCGGGCTGAGCACTGTGGCTCATGCTGGTCATCCCAGCACTTTGGGAGGCCGAGGTGGGAGGACAACTTGAGCCCAGGAGTTTGAGACCAGAGTGAAATCCCAAGTCAACAAAAGAAAGAAAGAGAGAAGAAAAGAAAGAAGGAGGGAAGAGAGAAAGAAAGGTTAAAGGAAAAAGACATAAAACTGACGACCCAACGATGCCATGGCCCTGCTTTCTGCTCACCTGAGGACAAGACCCCAGGCCTCAG
>NW_007060097.1:0-395 GCF_000164805.1 Carlito syrichta
GGCATGCATGCCTATGGTTCCAGCTACTGGAAGGCTGAGGCAGAAGGCTAATTTTTTTATTTATTGTAGAGACAAGGTTTCTCCATGTTGCCCAGTCTTGAACCCCTAGGCTCAGGCAGTCCTCTTGCCTCAGCCTCCCAAAGTACTGGGAATAGAGGCATGAGCTACCACACCCAGCCTTTACTTTTTTAAAATAAAGTTTGAACACAACCTCTGGTTATAATAGCATTTACTGAGAAGAACTGGGTCAGTCAAGATATTTGAAAGAGTTAAAGTCAACATAATGTGATACTATCTACCTCTTTCATACATACACATAAATTGGATATTTTTGGTTACATACCATATCATGTTAGCCAAATATTTTAGTAGTACCTGCCCTGGATGCTAAAACC
>NW_007060098.1:0-395 GCF_000164805.1 Carlito syrichta
AGTTGACTTAACTACCTGACTTAACCAGCTAGACAGCTGGTTAGCCAGCTGCCTTAACTAACCAGCTACCTAGCTAGCCAATTGTCTAGCCACATGACTTAACTGGGTAACTTAACCAACTAGCCAGTTGGCTAGTTAGCTCACTCAACTAGCTGACTTAGCAAGTTAGCCAGCTTGCTAGCCAACTGACTTAACTAGCTGACATCACTAGCTAGAAAGTTTGCTTGCCAGTTGCCTTAGTGAGCCAGCTACCAAGCTAGCGAGCTGGCTAACCATCTGACTTAACTTAGAGACTTAATTAGCTGACCAGCTGGCTAACTAGCTGACTTAATTAACTAGCTACCGAGATAGCCAGTTGGTTGGCTAGGTGAATTAACTAGCTGACTCAACCAGCA
>NW_007060099.1:0-455 GCF_000164805.1 Carlito syrichta
CTGGTTTAACACATTGGTTGACTACTTGGCCGACTTGTTAGCTGTCTTAACATGTTGACCAATTAGACGGTCGACTAGTTAGCTGGGTCAAATTGTTAACTGACGAGTTGGTCCACTAGTTAGCTTGGTTAACTAGTTGGCATGCTTGTTTGCTGAACTAACAATTCGACCGATTAGCTGGTGTAACTAGTAAGCTTACTAGTCAGCTGAGCTAAATTAACAGCTGACAAGTTGGCCGATTAGCCATCCGATTGGTTAGCTAATTCAACTAGTTGGTTGGCTAGTAGGATGACCAGTTAGCTGACTTAACTATTCGGCCTGCGTGTGAGCCGACAGGTAAGCTGACTTAACAAGTCAGCCAGTGAGTAAACCAAATTGACAGCTGACTTATCTAATTGGCTGGTGAATAAGCCGACTTGTCTGCTGATTTAACTTGTAGTCCAGCGAGCGAGCCG
>NW_007060100.1:0-394 GCF_000164805.1 Carlito syrichta
CATTATATTAGTTTAACTCTTTCTATCCCCCCAAGTCTTTGGTTTTGTTTTCTCAGTTTTATCATTCTTACTCACAGAGACATAAATTTTTAATTTTTAATAGGAAATAATTCAACTCAAACTCATCCACACTGTGAGATGCAACACAGAGCTAAGTTACAGCATCAATCTTTAAATGCCCTTTCTGGTATGGTGGCTCACATCTATAATGCCAGCACTTTGGGAAGTCGTAGAGAGAGGATTGCTTGAGCCTAGGAGTTCAAGACCAGCCTTGACACCACAGTTGTAGAGATCTTGTCCCTACCAAAAAAAAAAAATTTAAATTAGCCTGGTGTGGTGGCACATGCCTATAGTCCCAGCTACTCAGGAGGATGAGGCAGGAGGATTGCTTGGG
>NW_007060101.1:0-393 GCF_000164805.1 Carlito syrichta
TGGAATCTAATGGAGAGGAACGGAATGGAATGGAATGGAGAGGAATGGAATGGAATGGAAGGGAAGGGAATGGAATGAAGAGGAATGGAATGGAGAGGAAAGTAATAAAACGGAATGGAATAGAATGGAGAGGAATGGAATGGGTTGGATTCGAGGGAATGGAATGGAGAGGAAAGGAATGGAAACGAATGGAATGGAATGGAATGGAATTGAGAGGAATGGAGTTGAATGGAATGGAATGTCGAGGAATGGAATGGATGGAATTGAATGGAATTGAGAGGAATGGAAAGGTGAGGAAGGATATGCAATGGAATTAAAGGGAATTGTATAGAAAGAAATCGAGTGGAATGGAATTGAGTGGAATGCAGTGGAATGGTAATTTTTAGAGAGGAA
>NW_007060102.1:0-414 GCF_000164805.1 Carlito syrichta
TAGCTAGCAAGCTGACTTAACTAGCTTACTTAACGAGCTAGCTACTTAGCTAGTCAGCTGACTTAATTAGCTGTTTTAACTAGCTAGCTACCTAGCTAGCTGTCATGTAGCTAGCTGACTTAACTAGCTGACCTATCTAGTTTGCTGACATATCTGTCTGACATAACTAGCTAGCTTTCTAGCTGGCGAGAGAACTTAACTAGCTGAAATAACTAGCGAGCCAGCAGGATACTCATCTGATGCAACTAGATTATTATTTTTTTTTCACTTGGCAATTTTTTCAGATTAGGTGTGGAAAGATGTAACATCTTTTTTTTTTTTCATTAATCAGTATTTTTATTATGGTTTTGTGGGGTGCAGTTAAGGGTTAGGTGTACAATGACGTTTCATTCAGGCACCCTGTAGATAAGAAGT
>NW_007060103.1:0-450 GCF_000164805.1 Carlito syrichta
ATCGCTGTGACCTTAACACCCCTCCCACGAGTGGTGGGATCTGCAGACCCACCCCCTTGAGCCCAGGGAGGCTTTTGTGACTGCCTGAACCGACAGAGTACAACGAAATTGGTGCTGCGTAATTTCCAAGGCTGGGTTATTAAAATACCATGCACCTCTATTTATTTATTTATTTATTTATTTAGAGTTGGAGTCTCATTCCATTGCCCAGGCTGGAGTGCAGTGGCATGCTCACGGCCACCCCAGTGTCCGCTCGCTGGGCTCCCGCAATCCTTCCACCCCAGTCTTCCAAGTAGCCAGAACTACAGGCACGTGCTATCATGCCCGGCTAATTTTTGATGTATTGTAGAGATGAGGTCTCGCCAAGTTTCCCGGGCTGGTCTCGAACCAGCAGGCTCAGGCAGTCTACTCACCTCGGCCTGAGCCATCTCGAAGTGGGTCCTCCAGTCC
>NW_007060104.1:0-857 GCF_000164805.1 Carlito syrichta
CCTAGCTAGCCTGCTGGCTAGCCAGCTGACTTAACTAGCTCTCTTAACTGGAGGACCTCCTTTCTAGCCAGTTGAATGAAGTAGCTTGCTACATAGCTAGTCAGATGGCTATCCAGCTTAATTAACTAGATGACTTATGTAGCTAGAAAGGTGTCTAGCCAGCTCACTTAAATAGCAAGCTACCTAGCTAGCCAGCAGGCTAGGCAGCTAACTTATCTAGGTGATTTAACTATCTAGTTAGATGGCTATGCCGTTGACATAACTAACTAGATACCTAGCTGGCAATCTGGCTAGCAGGCTGACTTAACAAGCTTACTTAACTACCTAGCCCTCTGGTTAGCCAGCTAACTTATTGCCTAGGTACGTAGCTAGCAATCAGGCTAGACAGCTGACAAAACTAGCTGACTTAACAGAGTATCCACCTTGTTAGCCAGCAGACTTAACTACCTAGCTACCTAGAAAGACAACTGGATAGCCAGCAGACTTAACTATCTGTCATAACTAGATGCCTGATTGCTAGTCAGCTGACTTAAACCAGCTACCTACATACATAGACCACTGGTTTGCCAGCAAACTTATCTACCTAGCTACATAGTTAACCTGCTGGCCAGTGAACTGACATAACTAGGTGTATTAGCTAGCTAGCCAACTTACCAAACTAGATGACTTAACTAGCTAGCTACCTGCCTAGTCAGATGACTTAACTAATGCTTTAAGTAGCTAGTTCCCTAGCTAACTCTCATTTAGCTACCTGACTTAACTAGCTGACTTAACTAGCTAGCTAGCTGACATATATAGCTGAATTAACTAGTCAGCTACCTAGCAATCCAACTGACTTAACTAGCTGAAATAACTAG
>NW_007060105.1:0-391 GCF_000164805.1 Carlito syrichta
AGCTAGATAAGTCAGTTTTTTAAGTGAGCTGGCTAGCTGTCTGACTAGCTAGGTGTCTAGGTAGTTAAGCCAGCTGGCTAGCCGGATGGCTATCTAGTTAAATCAGCTAGTTAAGTCAGCTAGACCGCTGGCTGGCTAGCTAGGTTGCTGGCAAGATTAACCAGCTTGTTATCAGACTGATCAGGTAGTTGGCCAGCTAGTTAAGCCGACTGTCAAGCCAGCTGACCACCAGGGTGGCTGGCTTGTTAATACAGCAGGCAATTCGACTGCCCAGTCATCTGGCTTCCTATTTAAGCTGGTTGACTATCCAGTTGGTTAGCCCACTAGCTACCTAGCTGGCTGCCTAGCCAGCTAGACACCAGGTATCTAGCTTGTTATAACAACTGGCTAA
>NW_007060105.1:1836-2581 GCF_000164805.1 Carlito syrichta
CCAAGTTAAGTCACCTAGCTTACTCGTTAACAAACTAGTTTAGTCAGATAATATACTAATTTACCAACTAGTTACAACAGATAGCTAACTCGTTAACCAACTCATTAAATCAGCTATCTCTCTCGTTATCCAAATAGTTAAGTCAGTTAATTAAGTATGCTAGATAAATAGCTAGCTAGTTAAGCCAGCTAGGTAAGTCAGCTAGCTCACTAATTAGCTAACTATTTAAGACAGCTACTTAAGCCTTCTATCAAAGTAGTTAGCTAATTAGTTATGTCATCTAGCTATTCAGCTAGTTAAATAGTTAGCTAAATTTTTAATTCAGGTACTTAAGTCAGCTAGCTATCTAGTTGTCAGCCAGATAAGTCAGCTAGCTTAGTAGTTAAGTCAACTAGGTAAGTAAGGTAGTTAAGTGAGATTTCTAACATAGTCAGCTGGTTAAGACAGCTAGCTTGCTAGTTAGCTGATGGGATAAGTCAGCAGGTTAGGTCAGGTAGTAACCTTGTAAACTGAAGGGTTAAGTCACCTGGTTAAGTCAGCTGGTTAAGTCAGCTGGTTAAGTCAGCTAGCTAGCTAGTTAGCAAATGGGTCGAATCAGCTTGTTGAGCAGGCTAGCTAGCTAGTTAGCTAACGAGTTAAGTCAGCTGGATGAGTCAGATAATTAGCTAGTTAGCTAAGGAGTTAAGTAACCTGGTTGAGTCAGCTAGCTAGCTTGTTAGCTAACGAGTAAAGCCAGATAAATAAG
>NW_007060106.1:0-740 GCF_000164805.1 Carlito syrichta
GTGGGGGCCGTGAGTGCCACTGCACTCAGCCTGGCCAACAGAGTGAGACTCTCACTCAAAACCAGCAGTCATATCTCCCCCCCACTCCCAAGCTAAATAACTACTACGTCATGAAGTAGCCAAAAAGTGGCCTGGTACACTGTAGTCCAACACATCAATGGAAATTCCAGACAAACGTGTAATCCCCCTCCTGATTTGTCCTTTTTTCTTTAAAACTTGAGCCTCTCCTTTGTTTTCATGAGCACTCTCAAAGGCAACTGAAGTGTGGTCTAGGCTGTAGCCTTCTACCACGGCCCAAAGAAGCCCTATAAATTTTGCCTCAGCTTCCTTTTAGAGGAAGTTATTTATTTATTTATTTATTTATTTATTTGGAGTCTCCCTCTGTCGTCCAGACTGGAGTGCGGTGGCTGCTCCTGGCCACCGCAGCCTCAACCTGCTGGGCTCTGGCGATCCTTCCGCCTCAGCCTTCCAAGTAGCCGGAATTACAGGCATGCGCTACCACGCCCGGCTGATTTTTTGATTTATTGTGGAGATGAGGTCTCACCAAGTTGCCCAAGCGGGTCTCAAACCCGCGGGCTCAGGCAGTCTACTCACCTCAGCCTCCCAAGGTGCGGGATTACAGGCTGAAGCTTTAATTTTTGAGAGCCAGGATCTTGCTTTTTTGACCAGGCTAGTATGCTCCCAGACTGGAGCGATCCTCCCACCTCATCCTCCTGAGTAGCTAGGACTACGCTGTGCCC
>NW_007060107.1:0-459 GCF_000164805.1 Carlito syrichta
AGGGTCAGATGTGACTTCATCTTTTGTGTTTCTGATTGTGCTTATTTGTGTTTTTTCTTTCTTTTTCTTGGTCAGTCTAGCTAGGGGACCATCAATCTTGTTTTTCCTTTCAAAGAACCAGTTTTTTGTTTTATTGATTTTTTTGTATTATCTTTTTGTCTTCTATTTCCTGGATGTGGGCTTTTATCTTGGTGATCTGGATTCTTCTGCCGAAATTAGGGTTGTTGTGGTCTTGCTTTTCCAGCTTCCTTAGTTGGCTTGTTAGGCTATTAATTTGTGCCCCTTTCTTCATGTGCGTTTGTAGGGATATAAATTCCACTCTTACTATAGCTTTCATGGCGTCCCAGAGATTCTGGTAAGATGCTTCTTCATTTTCATTTGTTTCCCGGTATCTTTTGATCTCTGTTTTGATTTCATCATTGACCCAGGAGTTGTTTAGCATCATACTGCTTAGTGTCC
>NW_007060108.1:0-493 GCF_000164805.1 Carlito syrichta
GATCTGGCTCAATAATGGCATCATTCAGATCACCAACATTGTCCTTTGGGGGTTCTAGAGAATATGTCTTTGGGAACCTGTTTTAGAATTTCATCTGCTCCAGGTTCTTTTAGTGCATAACACGAGTCTTTATTTATTTATTTTTGAGTTGGAGTCACACTCTGTCCCCCATGCTGGAGTACAGTGGCACACTCCTGGCCACTGTAGCCTCAATCTCCTGGTCTCAGGCAATCCTTTCGCCGCTGCCTTCCAAGTAGCGAGGACTACAGTCGCGAACTACCACATTTGGGTAAGTTTATTTATTTATTTATTTATTTACTTATTTATTTGTTTATTTATTTATTTATTTATTGAGTTGGAGTCTCACTCTGCCACCCAGACTGGAGTGCAGCCTCGACTTGCTGAGCTCCGGTGATGTTTCCACCTCAGCCTTCCAAGTAGCCGGAATTACAGGCATGGGCTACCATGCCCAGCTGATTTTTTGATTTATTGT
>NW_007060109.1:0-1440 GCF_000164805.1 Carlito syrichta
GAGTAGCCAGAATTACAGGCATGTGCTACCATGCCTGGCTGATTTTTTTGATTTATTGTATAGATGAGGTCTTGCCAAGTTGCCCAGGCAGGTCTTGAACCCACGGGCTCAGGCAATCCAGTCACCTCAGCCTCCCAAAGCGCAGGATTACAGGCTGAGCCACAGAGCCCAGCCGCTGTGATTTTTATTACTTCTTTCTTTCAGCTTAAATTGCTCTTCTTTTTCTAGTTTCCTAATGTAGACGCTTAGAGAAAGTCCAATTAGTCATGTTTATAGGATCACAGAGAACAAACTCATCACCTTGAAAACTAGTAAATAAAGGGTTGATGGCAAACATTTATCTTGCCTTTTCTGTATGGATTATATCAACATTTTTAGAGTGGCAGTGTCCCTTTATGAATGCATTCCCGCTAATAGAATAAAAAGAAATAAAAGGTTACATTATTAACAGTTAGGCACATGTAGTCCTACCAAAATAAAAAATCAAACTGAATCTGACCAAGCTCAGGCAATCCACTCACCTCAGCCTCCCAAAGCACAGGATTACAGGCTGAGCCACCGAGCCCGGCTGGAGCCTCTTTTATAAGGGCATGAATTCCATTCGTGAGGACTCTGCTCTTGTGACGTCACCTCCCAAAGGCCGCACATACTAACACCACCCCGTTGGGGGTTAGGATGCCGGCATATGAGTTTGGAGGTCTACAGCAGTCATCTATAAAGATTTAGTTATTTACTTACTCCTCTGGGTTTTTTTTAGTCCGAGTCTCACTTGTCACGCCCCAGACTGTAGTGCAGTGGCACACTTATGGCCACCACAGCTTCGACCTGCTAGGTTCCGGCAATCTTTCCGCCTCAGCCTTCCAAGTAGCTGGAACAACAGGCGCGCACTACCACGCCCGGCTAATTTTTTTATTTATTGTAGAGATGAGGTCTCGCCAAATTGCCCAGGTGGGTCTCGAACCCGCAGGCTCAGGCAATCCACTCACCTCAGCCTCCCAAAGGCGCGGGATTACAGGCTGAGCCACAGAGCCCAGCCGCTGTGATTTTTATTACTTCTTTCTTTCAGCTTAAATTGCTCTTCTTTTTCTAGTTTCCTAATGTAGACGCTTAGAGATTATCGATTTTAAACCTTCCTTCGTTGTACTATATGTATTTAGGGCCATAAAATTCTTCCTAGACCATTTTTTTTTTTTTTGAGTTGGAGTCTCACTCTGTCACCCAGACTGGAGTGCAGTGGCTGCTCCCGGCCAGCACAGCCTCGACATGCTGGGCTCCGGCGATCCTTCTGCCTCAGCTTTCCGAGTAGCCGGAATTACAGGCATGCGCTACCACGCCTGGCTGATTTTTTGATTTATTGTAGAGATGAGGTCTCGCTGCCCAGGCGGGTTTTGAACCCGCGGGCTCAGGCAATCCACTCACCTCAGCCTCCCAAAGGCGAAT
>NW_007060110.1:0-389 GCF_000164805.1 Carlito syrichta
GTTATGGATATTTTAGGGGGCAGAAGTTACAATAACTATAAATCAGTACATGTGAACTTTTCACTGCTTCGGCCCAGTAAGGAGGGACATTTCCAAGAGGGGGCTTGCAGGTGATGGGTGGATTTAAGGATTTCTTGACTGGCAATTTGTAGTTCTTATCCAAGGAACTTTGGAAGTCACTAGAGGACAAGGCGCCCAGAGTCTGGGAGTCCCCAAAAGACAGCTTTGCAGGGTCATAACGTACTTTGATTCCCTTCTTTATCTGTTGCGATGTTTTGCCAGAGTCAGAACACACCCTTCAGTTTTAAGGGGGATAGGTATTGGAACCCGGTCTGGCGAGTCCTCATCAGGCACGACGTCCCAGGTCTCTAAGTTGAGAATTTGGGTAA
>NW_007060111.1:0-389 GCF_000164805.1 Carlito syrichta
AGTCTCACTTTGTTGCCCAGGCTGGAGTACAATAGCATACTCATGGACACCACAGTCTCGGCCTGCTGGGCTCAAGCAATCCAGACAGGTCTCACCAAGTTGCACAGGCTGGCTTTGAACCCCTGGGTGTAGGCAATCCTAATCCTCTCACTTCCACCTCCCAAAGTGCTGGGATTAAAGGCGTGAGCCACTGCGCCCAACATTGTGTAATTTTGGAATAATTACTTAACTTTTCTGATCTACAGTTTTTGTACTTGGAAAGTGAACATAACAGCATCCACACTGAAGAGTTTTGTGAGGCTTAAAAATAATTTCTGAAAAGAACAGGCACTTCATATGATCCTAGGAATGGTATCTGTCATCATTCTGTCTCCAGCTCCTAGGAACAG
>NW_007060112.1:0-389 GCF_000164805.1 Carlito syrichta
CCTAGCCACTGGCGTTTACCTCGGCCCCAAACCCGTTCCTCGCCCACCACTCTGTGTGAACGGCTTCACCAGCAAGCCCGGAGTCGCCGCGGCCTGCCTGCCTCCTGTTGATTCCGTCTCCATAACGCCTTTGGTTCTGTAGCTTCCCTCGGTCTCCCCCATCTGCCGATGCCCTTGGGATGGCTCACCCTTCTCTCTTGTTTCCTGTCATTTCCATTCCAGTCCTTCCTCCACTTTCTGCCACCACTTTGCTCAAAACTCGCAATGCCCCTGTCACCTTCAGAGGAAGGACACACTTGTTATCCGGCTCTCAGAGGCCTCAGAGTCCTGCCCCGCTCGCCTGTTCTGGTCTTGCTTTTCCCAGCTCTTCGTGGGTGCCCTCTGTATCA
>NW_007060113.1:0-388 GCF_000164805.1 Carlito syrichta
ACTCAAAAAAAAAAAAACAAAAAAAAAAACAATGAACGAGACAGAGTGAGCAACCCTGTAAAGTGATTAGACTAAAACAACTGCACCAGTTAGGACTCAGCTGATAGTGGGAACAAGAAAGTGGAACAGAGTCAAGCAGCTTATTAGGACTCTCACAACATTATTGGGCACCCTAAAGAAGAAATGAGAGGCCATGCAGGGATCCCCATTGCCTGCAGGGAAGGCCTAGGCATCACTGCAAGCGTATCATTGAGATGGCTACCTGTGAGTTCCAGGCTTGAAAAAAGACCAAGGAACTAGAAAGGAACTCAGCCTTGAGAACACTGAGAGTTCAGGACCCTGGGGGTCGGGCAGGGGATGAAGGGTTCAGAAATGAGAGGCTGTCCTG
>NW_007060114.1:0-430 GCF_000164805.1 Carlito syrichta
GGAGATTCTTCTGCCTCAGTCTCCTGAGCAGCTAGGACTACAGGCTAACAGCAGTACCCCCGGCTAATTTTTAAATTTTTCCTCAAGAGGAGGTCTCACTATGTTGCCTAGGCTCATCTTAAACTTTAAGGCTCGAGCAATCCTCTCATCTTGGCCTCCTGAAGTGCTGGAATTACAGGCATGACCACTGCATCTGGCTTCGCTTAGAATTTTGAAACTTTGGCAATATTGCTACTAAAATATGAACATCTAGAAGAAATAGTAGATGCCCAAGATTATAAGAGCAGTTGGTGGCAAAGCCAAGATACAGACAGAATTCTTCTGATTCATTGACCAGAGCTCATTCACTCCAATTACCTTCTGTCCAGGAGCATTTATCTACTTTTGCTCTGGTTAAAAAAAGTCTATACTGCTACACATACTTATTCAA
>NW_007060115.1:0-387 GCF_000164805.1 Carlito syrichta
ACACACACACACACAAATGAGACTTAGTCTCTAAAGTAGAAGACACACACACACACACACACACACACACACACACGATATATAATGTTATAGCATCATCAATAAAGCCAAATTTAGCTGGGCATGATGGCTCATGCCTGTCGTCCCAGCACTTTGGGAGGCGGAGGTGAGAGGAGTGCCTGAGTCCAGGGGTTCGAGACCAGCCTGGACAACTTGGCAAGACCTCATCTCCACAACAAATTAAAAAAACTAGCTGGGCATAGTGGCAGGCGCCTGTCGTTCCGCCTACTTGGAAGACTGAGGTGGAAGGATTGTCTGAGCCCAGCAGGTCGAGGCTGTGGTAGCCGTGAGCTGCCACTGCTCTCCAGCCTGGGCGATGGAGTGAGA
>NW_007060116.1:0-447 GCF_000164805.1 Carlito syrichta
AAGGGTGAGGCTTGCATTTTTAAAAGCAGGCTTTACAAGTATTTTTATTTTTAAATGTCAATACCTTTGGGGAATACGAATGGGTTTTTTTGTATTTTGGTCACAAAGTTGGGAAAATATTTAGCCTGAGTTTAAAAGAAATATCTTGGGACATAAACCAGGTATTTCTTCATCTGTGTCCAAAAGAGAACGCTCTGTTCTTCTCTTCTGTTCAGTCACTGAACTGGACTGAACAGGGAACAGAAACCCCAGGACACACCCCATGCTAGATCTGATGCTACGTAACACCCATGTAAATGATCCAAACCCTTTGGAGCCTCCATTAACCATCTATGAAAGGAGGGTGATTGTGAGAAAGCATGGAAATTCAATGCCTGTTAGCTGATGTCATTCACTCAACAAGTCTGCACTGTTCCATCTCTGGGTTTGGTGCTTGGACAGCCATGG
>NW_007060117.1:0-386 GCF_000164805.1 Carlito syrichta
TCCTTGCCAACCTGCTGGCCAGCAAGCTGACTTAACTATGTTACTTATCTAGCCTGCCAGTTGGATAGCCAGCTGACTTAACTAGCTAGCAACCCTGCTTGGCAGCTGGCTAGCCAGCTTTCTTAACTAACGTAACTACCTAGCCAGCTGAATTAACTAGTCAGGCAGCTAACAAGCTGACTTAACTAGCTGACTTAACTAGATAGCCATCTGGCTAGCCAGTTGGATTAACCAGTTATCCACCAAGATAGCCAGCTGACTAATTGGCTCACCTAACTCAGTGACTTAACTTGCTATCCAGCTGGCTAGCCAGCTGAGTTTACTACCTAGCTACCTAGCTAACCAGTTGTCTAACCACTTGAACTAACTAGCTGACTTAACCAGCA
>NW_007060118.1:0-386 GCF_000164805.1 Carlito syrichta
TAGTCCCAATCTGGGGCCTGCTTCCCAAATGTTCTCTATCTATTCACGATGATCCCAACTACACACACAAGTGGATGCTCTTCTTTTTTATCCTTTTTCCTTTTCTTTCATTGAATTGAAGTCTCACTCCGTCAGCCATACTGGAGTGGTTCACTCCCAGTCACCACTGCTGTGGACTTCTGGGCTCCAGCGATCCTTTCCATGGCCTTTCGAGGAGCCAGAATGACAGGCGCACAACACCATGCCCAGATCATTTGGAATGGAGTATATAAACAAGTTCTTGCTGAGTTGCGGGTGTAGGTCTTGACCAGTGGGTTCAGGTTGGTCACTGGTCTGGGCTTCCAAAGTGCTGGGAGGATGAAGCAGAGCCCCCAAGCGCAGCCTCA
>NW_007060119.1:0-755 GCF_000164805.1 Carlito syrichta
CTAACTTAACCCATTAGGTCACTAGCTAGCTAGATGTCTTAACCAGCTGACTAAATTAGAAATCTGACTTAACTTGCTGACTTAGCGACCTGACTTAACTACATAGCTAGGCGACTTAACTGGTTGACTTAACTAGTTAGCTAGCTGACCTAACTAACTGAATTAAATAGCTAGCTAACTATTTAACTATCTGAATAACTAGCAGGCCTATCTAATTACCTAAGGAGTTAGGTAGCAAAATTAAGTAGTTGACTTAAACAATTAGTAAACTAGTGAGCTAGTTGACTTAGCTAGTTGAATTAGCTAGCTATCTGGTTAACTAGCTTACTTAGCTAGCTGACTTAACTCAGTGTCTAATGAAACAGCTAGCTGATTTAACGAGTTGGTTAACCAGTTAGCTGTTTTAAATAGTTGGTAAACGAGTTAATCAGCTGACTTAACTAGTTGGATAATGAGTTATCTAGGTAACTTAACTTGGCTGATGAGTTGTCTGACTAATTAGCTTGTTTAACACATTGGCTGACTACTCAGCCAACCTATTACCTGGATTCACATGGTGGCATCCTAGTCGGCTGTCTAGTTACCTGATTCAATGAGTTGACTGTCAAGTTGGCCCACTAGTTATCACGATTAATTAGTTAGCAGGCTGGTTTCCTGACCTAACTAGTCGGCCGACTATTTGGCTGACTAGTTGACTGACCTAACTATTCGGCCGCCTGTTTTGCAAAGCTAAATTCTTAGCTGACAATTTGGCC
>NW_007060120.1:0-386 GCF_000164805.1 Carlito syrichta
TCAGAACAGTCCTCTCTTCAGGCTACATTTAGTGCCTGGTGAGGACCAAACGCCTCCCCCATCCCCCTCCGCTGTGGTCTCCCGTGGCCGTGGCCAGGTGTGGGGCTGTCGTGAGTGTGGGCCACTCCTGAAACCTCCAGGAAGGGCACCAGCCACAGATGTCCCTGACCCCTCCCCACCATCCCCTGCCAGCCAGAGAAGGAAACTGGCTGCATTGAATGCCAAGCCAGGTTTGCCGGGGCTTTTCTTGTTTGTAATATGAAGCAGACCTACAGTTCTCGGTCTTTGGGGATCTCACACCTCATTGGGAATCCAAAAGAACCTGGAACCCTCTCACTAGAGATGCACACACACACCCCACCCACATGTGCACAGGCATGCGGAGA
>NW_007060121.1:0-498 GCF_000164805.1 Carlito syrichta
GATGGCAGCCTGAATTCTCATCTCTTAGTAGCCAAACAGAAGCAAGAGACTCTCTCTTTGGCCCCCATTGTCTTGTCTTGGGTCATGTGTCTATGCCTGAGCGAATCACCAGGGCCAGGGCTTGAGATAGGCTGGTTGGTTGAGATCTGGGTCTGCTGGGATTTGGATTAGACCCAGGCCATCTTGGGATGGGTCAACCTGTCCAAACCCTGCTGGAGGGAGACTGAAGGAGGCTTGGCTGTCCAGGAAGCTGTAACTAAAGAAGAAGGAACAGATGCTGAGCAGGCAGGTGACAGGTTTTCACTCTCCCTCTGGTTCCATGTCCAGGGGTATTTAGGTGTCCCTTAGAGATCCGTGCCCTGGGCACCCACCAGCTGTGCTGTCCCTTCTGCCGTGTTGTGTCAGGTCTGAATTAGAGCCTGGGGCCCTGGCTCTCAGCTAGTCTTTCTCACACCCTCTTCTTCCCACTTTCTGCAGGCGTGGTCAACAGCAAACTGC
>NW_007060122.1:0-552 GCF_000164805.1 Carlito syrichta
GCTGGCTATCAGGCTTACATAACTGCCTAGCTACCTAGTTAGAAAACTGGATAATGAGCTAACTTAACTAGTTAGCCACCTACATATCCCACTGACTTGCCAGCTGACTTAACTTCCTAGCTTTCTAGTGAAGTAGCTGGCTAGCGAGCTGATTTAACTAGGTGACTTAACTAGCTAGCCAGCTAGCTAGCCAGCTGTCTTAACTAGCTAGCTACCCAGTTAGGCAGGTGGCTAGCCAGCTTATTTAACTAGCTGACTTAGCTAGCCAGATGATGTAACTAGCTGACTTAACTCTCTAGCTACCTAGCAAACCAGCTGACTTTAATAGCTGAAATAACTAGCTAGCATCCTAGTTAGGTAGCTGATAACCAGCTGACTTAACTAGCTAGCTAGCGGATATAACTAGCTGACTTACTACCTGGCTACCTAGCTAGCTAGTTGACTTTACTAGCTGAAATAACTAGCCAGACAACTGTCTAGCCATTTTAATTCACTAACTTTTTATCTAGCTAGCGAGTTGGCTAGGCAGCTGATTTAACGAGGTAACTTAAC
>NW_007060123.1:0-491 GCF_000164805.1 Carlito syrichta
GAAAGCTATTCTGTCTCTCACAGAGCAAATGAATTAAAGAGAAAAGAAAAATCTGTCACAAATGAAGAAAATCAGTGGAAAACCACAGTTAGCCCATAGAGTTCTAAAGAAATAGCACCTGAGAATACAACTTTGGGACTCAGACAATGAAGAGTGCCCAGAATGACTGTGCCCAGAAGAGTGTCTCAAACCACAATGCAGAAATCAAGGAATGATTGGAGAGGTTGAATAAGAATCAAAAAAGACAAGAAAAAGAAACAATATGATAACAGAGATGTTGGCCATAAAAAACACTGACTATAAACTAATTAACAAACTGACAAGCATGGAAAGGAGAATTAATCAAAAAGAAGAAAGAATCTCAGAGCATGAAGACAAAAAAATGGAACTAACCTAATCTGTTAAAAACAAAGAAAGGGGAGAAGTGGCATGATGGCAATGGGGCAACCCAGTCTCTGAAGCCCTCTGCAAAGGAGATCTGCAGTGGGTCT
>NW_007060124.1:0-437 GCF_000164805.1 Carlito syrichta
ATTTCATTCCCTTGCATTCCATATATCTCCATTATTATACATTCCATTCCACTTCATTTCGTTCCTCTAAATTCCATTCGTCTACATTCCATTCCATTGCATACAATTCCACTAATCTGCATTCCATTCCACTCCTTTCCTTTCGACTCTACTTCATTCCACTCCTTCCCTTCCATTGCATTCCTCTCCATTCCATTCCAGTCCATTCCATTACATCCCTGTCCGTTGTATTCCATAACACTCCATTCCATTGCATTCCATTCCACTCAATTACACCATTTTGTTGCTCGCCATTCCATTCCACTCCATTCCATTCCATTCCCCTCCATTCCATTCCACTCCATTCCATTCCATTCCACTCCATTCCATTCCATTCCACTCCATTCCATTCCATTCCACTGCATTAAATTCCATTCCTCTTTATTCCTCTCCAATCT
>NW_007060125.1:0-469 GCF_000164805.1 Carlito syrichta
GTTGTGCAACACTACCAGCATACCTGATCCCAAACCAGGGGAAGTGAGGACCAGTTAGAGGCTCAAAATTCACCTGCACATAGACTACTTATTCACCGCATCCTGAATTTTACCCACATCTCAATAACATAATAAAGAGAAAGAAAGAAAAAAATTTAAATATAAGTGTAGTTAAGTATTTCAGACAATTTTGTCACCAGAAGATTAGAAATATGTTTAAATAAGGAGAATCAGCTGGTACATTCTCTGAAGAAATGTTTAAAAAAAAGACCAAAATCAGGTTTGTCAAGGACAAAATTTTGCCTTTGTGTTTCTACAGATAGAATGAAAAATGAGATTCCTCAGAATTGTAGGCCATACACTCAAATAAATTGCCTTATTACCAATCAATCCATGAGGAACAAGAAGTCTTGAAATCAAGCCAGAAAGAAAATATGACGCTATTGACAATTTGTTAGATTATTGACAA
>NW_007060126.1:0-556 GCF_000164805.1 Carlito syrichta
CCTCTAATCCATCCATCCACCCATTTATTCATTCATTCCATCTCTCCATCCTTTCATTTCACCACCCATCCATTCATCTCTCCATCCATCTCTCCATCCATCCATCTAGCCACCCATCCATTCATCTCTCCATCCATTCATCTCTCCATCCATCCATCCATTCATCCGTCTCCATCCATCCTTCCATCCCTCCATCCATCCATCATCCACCTCTCCATCCATCCATCCAGCCAACTACCCATCATTCACCAACCCATCCATCCATCCATCCATCCATCTCTCCATCCATTCATCTAGTCAGCCAGCCAGTCATCCATCCGTCTCTCCATCCATCCATCCATCCATCCCTTCATTTCTCCATCCATCCATCTATTCATCTCTCCATCCATCCACCTAGTCTTCTACCCATCCATCCACCAATCCATTCATCCATCTCTCCATCCCCTAATCTAGACATCTATCATCCATCCATTCCTCCATCCATCTCTCCATCTCTCCATCTCTTCATCCATTCCTCCATCCATCCATCCATCCATCCATCCATCCATCCAATCAT
>NW_007060127.1:0-397 GCF_000164805.1 Carlito syrichta
AGACTGCTCTGTTTCCGCTGAATGAATCTGGCAATATATGTGTATGGCGATTCCTAGGTGAGGTTCGTTTTGTTCCAGGGGTCCATATGTCTGCCTTCATACCAGTACCTCACTGTTTGGGTTATTAGAATCGTGTGCTAAGTTTGAAGGCAGAAAGTGTGAAGCTTTAAACTTTGTTCATTTCCAGATTGTTTTGGCTATTTCGGGTCTTGTGCCAATTCTACGTGAACTTTAGAATGGGATTTTTTATTTCTACAGAAAAAATATCATTTGGATTCTGATAGAGACTTCATTGTATTTGTAATGCTTTGGGGGGTAGTATTGGCATCTTTTACAGTATCATGGTTTCCAATTAGCAAACACAATATTTCTCTTTCATTTCCTTATGTCCTCTTTA
>NW_007060128.1:0-450 GCF_000164805.1 Carlito syrichta
AAAAGTCACGGTGCTTGACAACTTTCTTACTTTAGAAAAGGTGAGGTCGGGTTTGGTGGCTCAGCCTGTCATGCCAGCACTTTGGGAGACTGAAGTGAGTTGATCTCCTGAGCCCATGGGTTCGAGATTCAACCAGGCAACTTGGCAAAACCATGTCTCTACAATAAATAAAAAATTAGTTGGGCATGGTAGCATGCATCTTTACTTCCAGCTACTTGGAAGGTTGAGGAAGAAGTCTTGCCAGAGCCAAGCAGATGGATATGGGTGGCGGTGAGCGTGCCACTGCACTCCAGTCTGAACAACATAGTGAGACTTCAACTCAAAAAAATAAAAGGTTGATTAATGGGTACCATTTCTGGTGTGGGTCAGGTGGGTAGAAAGTTAAGAATAGAATTGTCTCTTGGCTGGGTAACGTCTCTGGAATGTTAGATGATACTCTTAAGTCTTGAT
>NW_007060129.1:0-861 GCF_000164805.1 Carlito syrichta
TATCCATATGTAGGAAATTTTAATTTTATGCCTTCAGTTCAGACCTCATCCTTAAAACTGAAGATTACTAAAACGTTTTTCACTTGTATGCATAATAAATATCTCAAAATCAACATGTTTACAAATGATTCTAATTGCCTCCCTAAAATCCCATTTTCCCATCACAGTAAAAAGTAATCCTTACTTGTGTTACATATATTTAAAAAAAAAGATTGAGTCATCATTCATACTTTCTTTCCCACAAAATTTAAATTTCAGTGCCCTCCTCTTTCTACATTTTTTTCCCTGGAAGACCATACATGGTCTCTTGGTTTTAAATAGTATCCATATGTAGGAAATTTTAATTTTATGCCTTCAGTTCAGACCTCATCCTTAAAACTGAAGATTACTAAAACGTTTTTCACTTGTATGCATAATAAATATCTCAAAATCAACATGTTTACAAATGATTCTAATTGCCTCCCTAAAATCCCATTTTCCCATCACAGTAAAAAGTAATCCTTACTTGTGTTACATATATTTAAAAAAAAAGATTGAGTCATCATTCATACTTTCTTTCTCTCTGTAAGAGCATCAGTAAATCTAGCAGACTTTATCTTCAAAATATATTTGTAGTCTCATCTTTCCTTACTATCTCCTTCACTAGTATTCTTATTTAGATCCCATCATTTAATTCCTGGACTATTCCAGCAGTCTAAAAACTTGTCTCTCTACTTTCCTTCTTGGACATCTACTATCTATTTATAAATTAATCTTTCAAAATGTGAGATCATGCCACATACCCAGATCAAAGTGTTTCATAATCTTTTCATGGAACTAAAAGCAGTAAAATCCAGAGTTCCTGAAATCACTTATTACACT
>NW_007060130.1:0-376 GCF_000164805.1 Carlito syrichta
GGAATAGAGAGGAAAGGAATGGAGAGGAATGGAATGGAATAGAGAGGAAAGGAATGGAGAGGAATGAAATGGAATGGAGAGGAACGGAATGGAATAGAAGGGAGAGGAAGGAATTGAATGGAATGGAGTAGAATTAAATGGAATGGAGAGGAATTCATTGGAATTGAATATAGAGGAATGGAATGGAATTGAATGGAATTTAATTGAAAACAATGGAGAAAATGGAATGGACAGGAATGGAATTGATGGAATGGAATGGAATTGAATGGAGAGAAATGGAATAGAATGGAAGGAAAAGGAGGAGCATGGAATGGAATGGGGAGGAATGGAATGGAGTGCAGAGTAATGGATTGGAGTGGAGCAGAATGGAATGGAA
>NW_007060131.1:0-381 GCF_000164805.1 Carlito syrichta
CAGGAGCCACTGTACCCAGCCTTTATATATACATATATTTATATATATATATATATATATATTTTTTTTTTTAGGAGTGTTTTTTTATTATTATAAAGATGTGGGGTACAATTCAGGGTTAGGTATACAAACATTGATTATGCAGGTACACTTGTTGATGAGATATGCTCTTCCCTTCCATAGCAGTTTCACTCAACTTGCACTCCCACCCCTCCCAACAGTTCCCCACTACTGCCAATCCCTTTCTTATAGTAGTATTATTGTTCAAGGTCCACTTATGAATGAGAATATATGGTACTCTGTTCTTTGTTTCTATGATAGATCACTGAATATGATCAACTCTAAATCTATCCAAGTTGTTGCAAAGTCCATATGTTTGTC
>NW_007060132.1:0-551 GCF_000164805.1 Carlito syrichta
CAGCTGAATTTAGTTGGCTTGTGAGTGAGCCAACAGCTCAGAAGACTTAACTAGTAGACCGATGATTGAGCTGACTGGTGAGCCGAGTTAACTAGGCGGCCTGACAGTGATCCGAAGTGTGAGCTGCCTTAGCTAGTCAACCGGGGAGCAAGCAAACTGGTGAACTGACTTAACTAGTCAGTTGGTGTGGAAGCCGACATGTTAGCTGACCTGTTGACCTGTGAGCGAGCTGACAAGTCACTGACCTGTTGGCTAGTGAGCGAGCCGACTAGTTTGCTGACCAGTTGGCAGGCGAGTGAGCCGGCTATTTAACTGACATGATGGAAAACGAGCAATCCCACTATTTAGCTGACCAGCAAGTTGAGTTGCCAACGGACTAGTTAGCTAAGTAACTAGCTGATTTGCTGACTGACTTGATGATCTAGCTGACTAACTAGCTGACTATCTAGATTACATAACTAGCTAGCAAACAAGCTATCTAGCTGTCTAAGTAGCTGACTTAATTAGCTTGTTAACTGGGTAGTTAGCTGGCTAGTTGACTTAACTACCTA
>NW_007060133.1:0-418 GCF_000164805.1 Carlito syrichta
CAACAGTTACAGATTTTTTCAGGGAAGGTCCAACAACCCCCTCCCCATGACCCGCTCCCTGCTACGTTTGTGGGCTGATGTCTTGATCTAATCTTTCTTTTTCTTTCTTTCTTTCTTTCTTTCTCTCTTTCTTTCTTCTTTCTTTCGAAATGAGGGCTTGCTATGTTGCCCAGGCTGCTCTTGAACTCCTGGCCTCAAGTGAGTCTCCTGCCTTGGCCTCCCAAAGGGTTACAAGCGTGAGCCACTGCACCTGGCAAGATGATGTCTTTGGAATAAGGAGCCAGTACCAACAGCGTCAGAGAGATGGGACTCAAGGGGCTGAAGCTGTGGGGCTCATGGGAAACAGAGCACGGGGGCTTCTCCTGGGGGTGGAGGCTTTCCCGGAGGGGAGTCCCCTCCGCCCTGGCGGGCACAGAAG
>NW_007060134.1:0-760 GCF_000164805.1 Carlito syrichta
AAACTAGGTAAGGTAGATGGCTAGTCAGCTGGCTAGCTAATTTAGTCAGCTCTTTAAGTCAGCTTGCTAGATAGGGAGCTAGCTAGTTAAGTCAACTAGTTAATTCAGCTAGCTAGCTAGTTAAATCAGCTAGCTAAGTGAGCTGGCTACCTATCTAGCGAGCTAGGTAGCTAGCTAGTTACGTCAGCCAGTTAAATCAGCTGTCTATTTAGGTAACTAGCTAGTTATGTCAAATCGTTAGGTCAGCTGGCTACCTAGTTGAGTCAGCTAATTAAGTCAGCTGGCTAAACAGCTGGGAAGCTAGTTAAGTCAGTTTATTAGGTCAGTTGGCTTTCCAGCTGGCTAGCTAGTTAAAAAGGTAGTTATGTCAGATGGGTAGCAAGCTTGCTTACTAGTTATTTCAGTTAGTTAACTAGGCTGGCTAGGTAGGTAGCTAGCAATTAAAGTCAGCTAGTTAATTCAGCTAGCTAGCTAGTTAAGTCAGCTGCCTAGATAGTTAAGTCAGGTAGTTAAATCAGCTGACTTGCCAGCTGGTTAGCTTGGTAACTAGGTATTTAAGTCAGCTGTCAAGTCAGTGGGATATGTAGGTAGCTAGTTATTTAAGTCAGCTGGCTAGCCAGTTGGCTAGTTCGTTAAGTCTGCTAGATAAATCAGCTAGCTATCCAGCTGGCAAGCTAGGTATCTAGGCAGTTAAGTCAGGTGGCTAGACAGCAGGCTATCTAGTTAGGTCAGCTAGTTAAGCCAGCTGGCTAGCCAGCTG
>NW_007060135.1:0-380 GCF_000164805.1 Carlito syrichta
CACTCCATTCCCTTCCATTCCATTCAATTATAATCCATTCCTCTCTATTCCATTCCTTTCAATTCAACTCTACTCCATTCCGTTATTTCAATTCTTCTCCATTCCATTCCATTCCATTCCTTTCTTCTCCATTCCATACATTTACAATACATTCCATTAAATTCAAGTATTTTCCATTTTTCTGCATTACATTGCATTCCAATCTTCTCCACTCCATTCCTTTCCATTCCATTCCATTCCTCTCCTTTCCATTCCATTTTGTTCCATACCATTCCATTCCTGTCCATTCAGTTCCATTAAAATCGTCTCCATTCCATTCTTTTCCATGCCATTCAATTCCATTGTATTCCATTCCTCTTCATTCCATTCCATTGCTCTCC
>NW_007060136.1:0-7685 GCF_000164805.1 Carlito syrichta
CTGTCCAAACATGAAAGCCACTAGTTACATTCAAGAATGATTTCCCTCATAATCTGTGTTTTGGGCCCAAACGTTAGTGAAATAGTCAGTGTTCATGCAGGGTTTAACTTGGCTTTGTGTCCTCTGAGGGATATGTCCTATGCACGAGGAAGTGGAAATGATGTAACAGCTGAGTATTTTTGGGGATAAGTTTACTTGGTAAAAATGTTGCCATTTTCTTTTTTTTTTGAGTTGGAGTCTCATTCTGTCACCCAGACTGGATTGCAGTGGCCACTCCCGGCCACCTCAGCCTCAACCTGCTGGGCTCCAGCAAGCCTTCTGCCTCAGCCTTCCAAGTAGCTGGAACTGCAGGAGTGTGCTACCACGCCCGGCTCATTTTGATTTATTGCAGAGAGGAGGTCTCGCCAAGTTGCCCAGGTGGGTCTCAAACCCGCAGGCTCAGGCAATTCACTCACCTCAGCCTCCCAAAGGCACGGTCATTTTCACCACTTGTAAAAGGTATATAATTCAGTGGAATTCAGTATACTGGCAGTGTCATGCAGCCATCAATCTAGTTCCAGAACATTTTCCTGACCTCCAGAGGAAACTCAGTGCTCCCCATCCCCCCCATTCTTGGCAACCACTAATCTACCTTCTTTCTCTGTGGATTTGCCTATTCTGCTGTTCCACATAAGTGGATTTTCACAGTATGTGGCCCTTTGTGTCTGGCTTCTTTCACTGAGCATGCTGTTTTCAAAGTCTATCCATATTGTGACATGCCAGCACCTCGTATCTTTTTTCCTTGTAACTACATATGTGTGATATTTACTAACTAGACCATTTTTAAATTTAATGTTCTGTGTCATTAACTACATCCACATTGTTGTGTAACCTCTGCCCCATTCATCTCCAGAACTTTCTTCATCTTTCCCAACTGGAAGTCAGTCTATACTTGTTAAACATGAACTTCCTGTCCTTTTCCCTGCGTCCCTTGTAGCCATCACTCTACTTTGATCGTTCCCTATGAATTTGATCCTTTAAATACCACGTATAAGTGATTATATTTGTCCTTTTTGCTTGGCTTCTTTGATTTCTTTTTTCTTTTTTTTTTTGAGATGGAGTCTCACTCTGTCACCTAGACTGGAGTGCAGTGGCCACTCCCGGCCACCACAGCCTTGACCTGCTGGGGCTCTGATGACCCTTCTGCCTCAGCCTTCCAAGTAGCTGGAACTACAGGCATGCGCTACCACACCCGGCTAATTTTTTTGAGTTATTGTAGAGATGAGGTCTCACCAAGTTGCCCAGGAGGCTCTCGAACCCATGGGCTCAGGCAATCCATGCACCTCAGTCTCCCAAGGTGTGGGATTACAGGCTGAGCCACTGAGCCTGGCTTCTTTGATTTCACATATGACTCAAGGTTCATCCATGTTGGAGCATGTGTCAGAATTTTACTTATTCTCTGTGTGTGTGTGTGTGTGTGTGTGTGTGTGTGTTTGTGTCTCACTCTGTCACCCAGGCTAGAGTACAGTGGCATGATCATAGCTCACTGCAGCCTCAACCTCCTGGGCTCAGTTTCCTGAGGTACTGGGACCTCAGACGAGTGCCACTACTTCTGGCTAATTTTTTTTTTTTTTTGTAGAGACAAGGTCTTGCTATGCTGCCTAGGCTGGTCTTGAACTTCTGGGTTCAGACAGTCCTCTCACCTTGGCCTACCAAATGTTGGGATTACATGCCTAAGTCACTGAGCCGTGCAGAATTTCATTTGTTTTTAACCTTATTTTTGAATACTCTGCCACCTTCACTGTTCTCTTGCCTCAGGGAACTTCTTGTTCCTTAAATGAATGCAATCATGTTTTTAATAAATTAAATATGAGGATAGAAACATGTACTTCTGACAATACCTGCAAGATAGCTTATAGAGCAGATAAAAGTAGAAAAATTGAACTAGAGAAGACAAAAATGCCATGTATAAATGACTTAACTTTCTTATGTTGTTACTTTTTTAAATATTGTAGCACTTTAAAAAGTCTTTTTTATAATACCATATTTTGAATAACACTAGAATTTGTAATAGAAATGTAGCTAGTGTTGATTTATATAATTACAAAATTAACTATAAAAAATTAGTTATGTTTTAGTTTTATAGATAAATGTTATATTTGTTAGTATTTAATTTATATTTTCCTGTTATTTTAATCACTGGTTCAGCATTCATTTAACAAAGATTCAATGCAGAATTAGCTTTTTTGTTTGTTTGTTTGTTTTTTTGAGTGGAGTCTCACTCTGTCACCCAGACTGGAGTGCAGTGACCACTCCTGGTCACCATAGCCTCGATCTGCTGGGCTCCGGTGATCCTTCTGCCTCAGCCTTCCAAACAGCTGGAACTACAGGCATGCGCTACCATGTCCAGCTAATTTTTTGATTTATTGTAGAGATGAGGTCTCACCAAGTTGCCCAGGTGGGTCTTGAACCCATGGGCTCAGGCAGTCCACTCACCTCCACCTCCCAAGGTGTGGGATTACAGGCTGAGCCACCAAGCCCGGCTTCAGAATTAGCTTTAAAAAAAAAACAACTGGTTAATGCTGGCTTTTAAATTTTTCACATTTAGCTAAATGCTGACAAGAAAGGTCCTCAACTACACTATATTAATATTGTTGCAAAGACCATGTTGAAATTGAAGTCACAGGAGGGGAGAGAAATCTAAAGACACAGATAGAATCTATAAACAAAGATAGTAGCTAGATTTAAAAAATGCATACACAGAGCAGCACTCCAAATGATAGCATATTTCTCTTCAGAAACCATGGAAGTCAGAAGACAATAGAAGGGCACCTTTAAAAGGCAGGAAGGAAAAAAACTAATGATCCAGAAGTCTATTTTCAACTGAGCTGTCCTTCACAAATGAAGGAAAAAATAGGAGCTTTTTAGATGAACTAAAAAATGAAAGAATTCACTACCATTAGGCCTGTACCATAAAAAATACCGAAGGAAATTCTTCATATTGAAAGGAAAAGATACCAGATGGCAACTCAGTGCTACAACAAAAGAACTGCAGAACACACATTCTTTTTAAGTGCACAGGGAATTTTCAACCACATGTGATACCACTAACATGTTTTAATAAAATTTAAATGTTGGAAATTTGACATGGTATGTTGTCTCACCACAGTGGAATTAAATTAAATATTTAAAAGCTACCTGAAAAATACCCAAACATTCAGAGATTAAAAATACATTTCTAAGCAACTATGGGTAAAAGAAGAAATCAAAAGGAAAATTATAAAATATTATAAATTGAATGATCCAAAAACCACATAAAATTTGTGAGGAGCAGCTAAAGCACTACTTAGTGTAAATGTTCATATTAGGGGAAAAAAAGGGACTCAAAACAGTGCTCAGCCAGGCTCGGTGGCTCAGCCTATAATCCCACGTCTTTGGGAAGCTGAGGTGAGTGGATTGCCTGAAGCTGTGGGTTCGAGACCCACCTGGGCAGCGAGACCTCATCTCTACAATAAATCAAAAAATCAGCTGGGCATGGTAGCGCATGCCTGTAATTCCAGCTACTTGGAAGGCTGAGGTGGAAGGATCACTGGAGCCTAGCAGGTCGAGGCTGTGGTGGCAGGTCAGGTGGCTACTGCACTCCAGTCTGGGCAACAGAGTGAGACTCCAACTCAAAACAAACAAACAAACAAAAACAGTGTTCAAAGTTTTCACCTTAGGGTAGAGCAAAGTATACTTATAGTAAGTAGAAAGAAACAAATAATAAGTATGGAATAATATAAATAATAAGATAGAAAAGCGATGACAAGAGAAATTAATAACATCATATAAACTTGGTTTTTAAGAAAGATGAACAAAATTGGTAATCCCCTAGCCAGACTGATTTAGAAAAGGAGAGAGAAAGCACACATCTCCAATGTCAAGAGTGAAAATGGGAATATCTTCATAGATCTAACAAACACCAAAATGACTTTAGGCACTGAATATTCCTTGGCTGCAGTTCTCCAACAGTGAAGGGAGGGAAACGAGCAGGGCTTGGAAGGGAGGGGAAGGGAAGAAAGCTCTCAAAAATCCTATGGTGTGCTTATTGCTCTGCTGGAAACTGTGTACATTCTTTTCTTTAATATTCATACCCTCTTAAAGAAGTGATTGTTATGCTCATTTTTATAGATTGGGAAATTGAGGCTCAGGGAGGGTAATTAATTTGCCAAAGGCTAGATAGCACACATGTAAAGGAACCAGAAACTGTTACCACACCTGTCTCCAAAGGCCATATGCTTCCTTGATTCTTTTTAAATGTACTGTAAAAATAGCAGTAACAGATTCCACCAAAGGAAGAGCAAAGTTCTTGTATTGTCAGTTCATTAAGGCTGCTATAACAAAATACCATTGACTGGGTAGCTTATTAAATTCAGAAACTTAGTTCTCACAGCTTTGGAGCCTGGGAAGTAGAAGATCAAGATTCTGGCAGCTTCCTGATTTTTAGAAAACTTCTTGTTGTGACCTCAAACAGTGGAAGGAAGAAGGAAGTTCTCTAGGGTCTCCTTTATAAAGGCTAATCTAATTCTTGAGGGCTCTGCCCTCTTGATCTAATTGCTTCCCAAAGGCCCTAGCTTCGTCTATTACCTTGGGGGTTAGGTTTCAACATATAAATTTGGAGGGGGACACAAACATTTAGCCTATGGCATGGAACCATGTGAATCTTGACCAGTGTGGATGTTACTCAGAAGACCCTGATCACCATACTGCTTTCTCTTTTCAATTGGATCTTAAATATAATAATTTTTTAAAGTTTAGTATTCTCAAAACCGATTTTTTTCTGTTTGCACTGTGAAATCCATTTAAATTATACAGAAGTTTTTTTACAAAACAAATGATTTGCTTTGACACAAAGATGAAAATGACTTTCTCTTCATTGACATTAACAGTCTTTTAGTAATAAAATATTTATTATTTGAAGGGAGGGAGAGTAATTCTCTGAAAAGTAGATTTTAATTTGTATTTTCCTGGAAATGGTGATTAAAATGCCAGTTAAGTTATATGCAACTCTTTTTTCTGGCAGTGTCAAAAAATGATACTTTTTAAATGGCTAGTCCTTCATTGTGTCCAGCAAGTAGATTGGTTCAACAAAAGATGATTTCCATTTGTAGAATATAGAATATTTCCAGACATGTGCAAAAATAGCAAAAGGTAAAACAGAGTATACTTTTGTAGGTATTCTTCTACAGTTTGATTTAATTTATAAAGTTTAAGTATTTGCATCAGGTGCTTCAGGAGTTCATCTCAGAAACACATATGTGAAGCTCATGTTGAAAACACAAAAGTATATTTATAAATATTAAAATATATTTTGCATTAATTATGCAATTAAAACTTAACTAAATTATTTTTAAAACAAATCATAGAACTTTTCTTACAAATATTTGCAAATTACCTCTTGAGGATGCCAAAAATTTATGATATACCTTTACATTTTATAAAATATTTAGTTCTGTAATCATGATGCAGTCAGTCAAGTCTCAGGCATCCAACTCTACCCTGATTCAGTCATGGGACAAAGGGCGTGACCAGAAAAAGATGAGGAAACTGCCCAAGAGATCAGTTCCTTGTTTCAAAATAGAACAAATTCAGAGCCTTGATTACAGAAGGCTGAACAAGTATCAGAAGTGAAAGCCCTTCTCATTGCCACTGAATAATGGAACTAAAGAGCAAAGAAAGAGATCTGTCACAAATCAGGAAAACTGCAGAACACAGATAATTCCCCATGTGTCAAAGAGACAATACTTAAAAAATCAGACCTAAGCCTAAACAATGGAAATCACCAAGGAATGGCCCCAGAATACAACAATATAAAAATGTTATCCAGGAAATAAATAACAAGGTGACAAGTATGGGAAGCAGAAGAAAGAAACTCAGAGCTTGACTACAAAAGCATGGAATTAACCCACTCTGAAAAAGCATAGAAAGAAAGTTCAGAAAGAAAGAATAAAGCCTCCAAGTAATATTCAATAATATCAAGAGGCAGACCTTACACCTGAATGGTACTCAGAAGAAGAAAGGGAAATGTGGAACACCTTAGAACAAGTATTCCAAGAAAATGTTACCCATCATGCTAGAAATGTGTTCATCCTAACACAAGAGATACAAATAACCCCTGCAAGACATCAAAGGGGAAGACCAACCCCTAGACACAGAATAATTTGCCTACACAAAGTAGGTACAAAAGAATCCTAAAGGCAGTGAGAGAGAAAAGTCAGACTACCTACTGGGAAGACTAATCAGAATAGCCCATAGACCTATCATCAGAAACACTACAAGCTACAAGGGACTGGAATCCAATTTTTCAAAGTTCTCAAAGATAAAAAATTTTAACCAAAAATTTCCTACTCAACCAAGCTCAGTTTCATCAGCAATGGAGAATTAAAATCCTTCTCAGATATCCAATCCCTAAGAGATTATGCAGCTTTCAGACCAGCTCTACAGGAGACACAAAAAAAAGATATTAAGCCCAGAAGAAAGAAGACAAAAGAAAGACCACACACCTCTCAAGAAACCACAGAATCAACAAAGAAAACCTTGTGATTGCAAACTTGAAAATACACACATATATCAACCCAAACATTAAAAGAAAACAAAGAAAAAAAAACTTTGTAAGAGTCTCATGAAAGGGATAGACACTCACATTTCAATAATCAGCCTGAACATGAATGGGCTAAATCCACCACTGAAAAGACATAGAATGGCAAACTGAATTTAAAAGAAAAATGACCCAGTAATTTGCTACATTCAGAAACACATCTCATCACAAGGGACATCCACAGATTCAAAGTTAAAGGATGGGAAACCAATTTTCAGGGTAAATGGATCACAAAAGAAGGCAAGATCACAATCTTAATATCAGACAAAACAACTTTTAAGCTATTGAAAAGTAAAGTAAAAAAGATACAGAAGGTAAAAAAGTAAAAGGTCAAAAAGTGAAGAAAAAAAGATATATAATATCATGTTCGATCTATCAACAAAAAATATCCATCCTAAACATATATGCAACCAACAAAAGAGCACTAGCATGTATAAAGCAACTACTAAGTAAACTACAAAAGATATTAACTGTAACACTGGGGATGTGAATACCCCATTAACAACCCTAGATAGATCATTGAGGCAAAAAATCAACAAAGAGATCCAGAATCTCAACTTGACACGACCAAATGGACTTAATAGATAATAGATACCTACCCCTAACAATATACATTCTACATGTCACCACATGGAATGTATTCCAAGATCTATAATATCCTTGGCCATAAACCAAGCATAAACAAATTTCATAAATTGAAATAATGCATTGCACCCTCTTAGACCACAGTGAAATAAAAATAAATATCAACACCATCAAAATTCCCCCAAAACCTACAAAGATATGAATACTAAACAGCATAATGCTGAATGACTCCTGGGTAAACACAGATATCAAAGCAGAAATTAAAAGATTCCTGGAAACAAATGAAAACGAAGAAACATCTTACCAAAACCTCTGAGATGCCATGAAATCAGTACTAAGTGGGGAATTTATATCTCTATGATCACACATCAAAAAATAGAAAAATCACAAATTAACAGACTAACAAATATCCTAATGGAGGTGGAAGGCAAGACCACCAATCCCTAACTTTAACAGAGAGTGTAGATCACCAAAGTAAAGGCCC
>NW_007060137.1:0-529 GCF_000164805.1 Carlito syrichta
AGTTAAGTCAGCTGGTTTGCCAGCTGGCTAGCTGGTTAAGTCAGCTAGTAAAGTCAGCTGTCTAGCCATCTGTCTATTAGGTAGGCAGCTAATTTAGTCAGCTAGCTTGCCAGCTTGCTAGCATGATTATTCAGTGAGTTAAATGAGCTGGTTAGTCATCTGGCTCACTTGCTGGCTCACTAGCTAAGCCAGCTGGCTAGCCAGCAGGCTAGAAGTTCAAGTCAACTAGTTAAGTGAGTTGGTTAAAATGCTGGCTAGTTAGGTAGCTAGCTAGTTAATAAGCTGGCTACCCAACTTGCCAACTTAAGTCAGCTAGGTAAGTCAGCTGGCTAGCAAGCTGGCTAGATAGAGAGCCAGCTGGTTCAGTCAACTAGCTAGGCAACAGACTAGCTGTTTAAGTCAGCTAGTTAAGTCAGCTGGCAAACAGTTGACTATCTAGTTAAGACAGCTCATTAAGTCAGTTGACTATCCAGCTGGTTAGCTAGTCAAAAAGTTAGTCTATTCAGATGGCTATCCATCTGGCTAGCTA
>NW_007060138.1:0-379 GCF_000164805.1 Carlito syrichta
ACAATAAAATCTCGTTGTATTTAAGACTCAGTGATTAAAATCCCCCCTCCGTGCTACTTAACCGACAAATAATCTTCTACTGTGCAACTCATCCACAGTAAGCGTGTGAATACTGAAACTGATGATTTCCTTTTACCTGGGTTGGATATGTGTCTAACCTGTGCACAAACTTGGAGTTTCTTAGGGTAGAACTGACGAGAGAGAGAGAGAGAGAGAGAGAGAGAGAGAGAGAAAGAGAGAGAGAAAGAAAGAGAGAGAAGGAGAAGGGGGTGAGAGAAAGGAGGGTTGGGGGTTGAGAGAGAGAGAGGAAGAGAAACGCGGGCAGGGAGAGAAATAGATGCAGAGGGAGAAAAATAGAGAGGGAGAGAGAGGCAGAGAG
>NW_007060139.1:0-1198 GCF_000164805.1 Carlito syrichta
ATTCCATTCCGTTCCTTTCCTCTTCCATGCATTCCACTCCATTTTTCTCCATTCCATTCCATTCCATTCCTCTCCATTCCATTCCTTTCCTCCCTTTCTATTCCATTCCATATAATTTTCTCCATTCCATTCCCTTCCTCTCTTCTATTCCTCTGTATTCTGTTCGTCTCCACACAATTCCATTCTATTCCATTCCATTACATTCCATTCAATTCCATCCCTCTCTATTCAATTGCATTCCTTTACTTTCCATTCAATACAGTTACACTCCTCCCCATTCCATTTCATTCCCTTGATTTCCATTTCTCTCCATTCCATTCCATTCCATACCATTCCTATCTATTCCATTTCACTACATTCCACTCCATTCCATTCCATTCTTCCACTTCCATACCTTTCCAATCAATTCCTCACCATTCCATTGCATTCACTTCCACCCATTCCTTTCCATTCCATTCCTCTCCATTCCATTCAATTCCTTTCAACTCCAATCCACTGCATTCCATTCCATTGCATTCCACGCAATCCATTCCACACCATTCCATTCCATTCCATTCCTATCTATTCCAATCCCTCCATTCTATTCCACCCCAATCCATTCCACTCTAGTCCATTCCATTCGGTTTTTTCCTCCCTTTCCATTCCATTCCATGCAATTTTCTCGATTTAATTCCATTCCCTCATTCTATTCATCTCCATTCAATTCGTCTCCATACCATTCCATTCCATTCCATTGCATTCCTCTCTATTCTATTCCTCTCCATTCCATTCGTCTCCATTCCATTCCATTCCGTTTCACTCCTCTCCATTCCATTTCATTCCATTCCACACCTCTCCATTCCATTCCATTCCTCTCCATTCCATGCCAATCCATTCTATTCCATTCCTCTCAATTCGTTTCCTTCCCTTCCATTGCATTCCTCTCCATTCCATTCCATTCCATTCCATTCCAGTCCATTCCATTCCATCCCTATCCGTTGTATTCCATTACAATCCATTCCATTGCATTCCATTCCACTCAAGTACACCATTTTTTGCTCACCATTCCATTCCATTCCACTCCATTCCACTCCATTCCATTCCATTCCACTGCATTAAATTCCATTCCTATTATTCCTCTCCAATCCTTTCCTCTCCCTTACCCTATATTGCATTCTATTCCATTATATTCCAGTCCATTCCATTCCATTTCTCCCCA
>NW_007060140.1:0-390 GCF_000164805.1 Carlito syrichta
TCATTGTACACCTACCCTTAACTGTACCCCACAAAACCATAATAAAAACTACTGATTAAAAAAAAAAAAAAGAAACATCCAATTAAGGAAATGTTAAGTTTTATGGAAGAAAAGATCATATGAGAAAGGCCTTAAAAGACAATAGCCTCAAAAGATGGAGAATGGGAAAAGAAGGCATGAACTCAAGCCTGGAAACAGAGACACCTGTGGGGCACAGAGCTGCAGTAGCAGATATGTGTGGGAAAGCAAGGAGATGGAGCTGGAGATGCCGGACAGGGTCCTAGAGTGGATACCAAGTTAAGGTGCGTGTATTTCATTCAATATACAAACGAGAAGAATGTGACAAGAGTTCTACTTAAGAGGATTTTCTGGCAGTAGTTAGGAAGCAAC
>NW_007060141.1:0-702 GCF_000164805.1 Carlito syrichta
TGGCTGACTAGTTAAGACAGCTAACTGGTCGGACACCTAACCAGCCATCTAGTAACTTCAGCTAACCAATCGACCGACTAGATGGCTAACTTGCCAGCTGACAATTTAGTTCAGCTAACTAGTCGCTGGCAATTTAGGCCAGCTAACAAGTAAACCTACTAATCTGACAACTAGTTAGTTCAGCCCACCAGCCATCCAACTAGTTAACAGAGTTGACTAGTGGGCCAACTAGTAAGTCAACTATCTAACCCAGCTAACAAGTCTGCTGACTAGCCGGCCAAATTTTTATCCAGCTAATAAGTCGGTCGAGTTGTCAGCCAATGTGCCAAACCAGCTAACTCTTCTGAAGACTCATCAACCAAAAAGAAGTCACCTAGCTAACTCATTCAACAACTAGTTAAGTCAGCTAGTTAACTCATTTACCAACTAGTTAAAAAGGTACCCACTCATTAACCAACTGTTAAATCAGCTAGCTATCTTCTTAGCCAACTAGTAAAGTCAGCTAACTAAGTCAGCTAGCTAGCCAGTGAGCTAAATATGTCAGCTAGCTAAGTCAGCTAGCTCACTAGTTAGCTAATTATTTAAGTCAGGTACTTAAGTCTGTTAACTAACTAGTTAGCTAATTAGATAAATCAATTAGTCATTCAGCTAGTTAAATTGTTAGCTAACTATTTAATTCAGGTAGTTAAGTCAACTAGCTAA
>NW_007060142.1:0-378 GCF_000164805.1 Carlito syrichta
CACCTATTGAGACACTTTTTTCACAGCTCAAAACGGTTTTTGAACTTGTCCATTTTGATGCCTTTAAGTGTTTTCTGCTATTTTTTGTTTCACCTCTTCCACATCAGCAAAATATTTCCCTTTGAGGACTTTTTTCACCAGGGAAACACAAAAAGTCACTTGGGGTGGGATCCAGTGAATAGGGAGCACGGGGCACAGGGGTCTTCTTGTTTTGGGTCCAAAACTGCTGAACACTCAGTGTGGGGTGGGCAGGTGTGCTCGTAAATCGCCTATCATGAAATGGGCCTACACACTGAAAGAATCTCAAAACAAAAATTCACTGGGCTGGGCGCAGTGACTCAGCCTGTCATCCAAGCACTTTGGGAGACCAAGGCAAGA
>NW_007060143.1:0-531 GCF_000164805.1 Carlito syrichta
CGGCTAATTGACTGACCATTTATCTGACTTCACCAATCGGCCAGAGAGTGACCGACAAGTGAGGTGACTTAAGTAGTCGGATGGCAAGTGAGCCGACAGGTCAGCTGAATTAATTAGTTGGCCGGCAAATGAACCTACACGTGCTCTACCATAACTAGTTGGCCGGTGAATGAGCCAACAGGTGAGCTGACTTACTAGTAGGCCTGTGAGCAAATGACTAGTTAGCTGATCTGTTGGGCTTCAAGTGAGCTGACTAGTTAGTTGACCTGTTGGACAGTGAGCATGCCAACTAGTTTCCTGACTGGTTTGTATGGGAGTGAGCCTACTAGTTAACTAACCTGATGGAAAACGAGGAAGCACACTAGATAGCTGACCAACTAGCTGAGTTGCTAGCCGACTACTTAGCTAAGTAACTAAATGATATGCTAACTGACTTAACTAGCTAGCTGTCTAGCTAACTGGCTATCTAGCTGACATAACTAGCTAGCAAAAAACCTATCCAGCTGTCTAGCTAGCTGACATAACTAGCTA
>NW_007060144.1:0-472 GCF_000164805.1 Carlito syrichta
TGACTACTGGTTAACTGATTTAACTATCTAACTGACTAGCTAGCTGTCTAACTAGCTGACAACCAGCAAGCTGACTAGCAACCTGACTAGCTAACTGAATTAACGAATTAGCTGGATAGTTAGCTGACTTTGCTAGCGGACTTAACTAGCTAGCTGGCTAAGTAGCTGATGTATCTAGCTGACTAGCTTGTTGGCTGTCTAGCTGGCTAGTCAGCTGACTTAACTTGCTGAAATCACTACTAGCAAGGTGGCTATCCAGCTGACTTAACCAGTTAGCTACGTATGAAACCCACTGGCTTTCCTGTTGAATTGATTACCTAACTACCTAACTAACCAGTTGACAAGCGAGCTGCCATAACTAGGTGACCTAACTAGCTAGCCCACTGACTAGTCAGCTGAATTAACTAGCTGGCTACCCAGCTATGCAACTGGATAACCAGGTGACTTAACTAGCTTAATTAATTTGCTAGCC
>NW_007060145.1:0-610 GCF_000164805.1 Carlito syrichta
AGAAAGTTGACTTAACTACATGGTTATCGAGTTAGCTAGCTGACTTAACTAGCTGACTAATGAGTTAGCTAGCAGAATTACATAGTTGGCTAATGAGTTAGTTAGCTGAATTAGCTAGTTGGCTAACGAATTAGCTGTCAGACTTATCTAGTTGGGTGGGTCAACTAGATATTGAGATATCAACTGGTTATCGAGTGAGCTATCTGACTTAACTACCTGACTTAACCAGCTAGTCAGCTGTATAGGCTGCTGAATAAACTAGTTAGTTACTTAGCTAGCTGTCTGGGTAGCCAGCTGAATTAGCTAGCTGATTTAACCAGCTAGCCAGCTTGCTAGCAGATAACTTAACTTGCTAGCTACATAGCTAGCCAGTTGGCTAGCCACTTGACTTATCTAGGTGACTTAACAGCTAGTCAGCTGGCTAGCCAGCTGACTCAACTAGCTGACTTAACTAGTTAGTCAGCTTGCCAGACAGCTGACTTATCTAGCTGACATCACTAGGTAGCAAGGTGGCTATCCAGCTGACTTAACTAGCTAGCTACCTACCTAACCAGTTGACTAGCCAGCTGACTTAATTAGATGACTTAACCAGCTAGCCACGTGGATAACA
>NW_007060146.1:0-377 GCF_000164805.1 Carlito syrichta
AGCCTGTTAGGAAGCTAGTTGAGTCAATTTTCTAGCTCGTTAGCCAGCTAGTTGAGTCAGGTGGCTAACTCGTTACCCAGCCAGTATAGTCAGCTGGCTAGCTCATTTGCCAGCTAGTTGAGTCAGCTGGCTAGTTAATTACCTAACAAGTTAAGTCAGCTGGTTAAGTCAGCTGGCTAGCTCATTAGCTAATGAGTTAAGTCAGCTGGTTACACAACTGGCTAGCTAGGTAGCTAGGTAGCTAGCTAGTTAAGTCACCTGGCTTGACATCTGGCTAGCTGATTAAATGAACTAATTAAGTCAGCTGACTAGCCAGTTGGCTAGCTTGTTAGCAAGCTAATTAATCAGTTGGCTTGCCAGCTGGCTAGCTAGTTAAG
>NW_007060147.1:0-448 GCF_000164805.1 Carlito syrichta
AAGATTAAGTTAAGTAGATGAATTATTTTTTAATAAAATGATTGAATTTGCTTTTCAAATCCTACTGTAAAACTTGAGATTAAATCATGGCCCTGGCGTGTAAGCTGTGACTGCTACTTTGCCTGTTTCAGACAGGTTTCTACCTCAAGTCTCCTGATTTTTCAGGAAATGGCAGGGGAGTGGGGATGGGGTCTTGGTGAGAGGAGGGAGGGTTTCTTAACATTAAATCCAGGCTCAAGTGAAACTTTGATTAGGTAATTGCTGAGAATGCATAATCCTCAAAAAAAGCATACTCTGAAGAGGGCTTACTTTGAGATTCATAAGGTTTATTTTATTTTATTTTATTTTATTTTATTTTTTGAGTTGGAGTCTCACTCTGTTGCCCAGACTGGAGTGCAGTGGCATGCTCCCAGCCACCACAGCCTGCTGGGCTCCGGCAATCCCTCTG
>NW_007060148.1:0-377 GCF_000164805.1 Carlito syrichta
CGAGTTAGCTAGGTGACTTAACATTTCAGCTGATGAATTGGCTGACAACTTATCTCGTTTTTCACGTTGGTTGACTACTCAGCCAACTTGTTCGCTAGCTTGACAAGGTGGACCACTAGTCGGCCGGCTAGTTAGCTGAGTCAACGTGTTGACTGATGAGTTGTCCCACTAGTTAGCTCAGTTAAATACTTGTCTGCTGATTTGCTGATGTAAGTAGTCAGCTGACGAATTCACCGGCTAGTTAGCTGGCCTAACTAGTTGGCTGACTACTTAGCTGCGATTACTTGTCAGCTGAAAAGTTGACCGAGTAGTTGGCCGAGTGTTTAGCTGACTTAACTAGTTGACGGGCTAGTCAGTCAACATATTATCTGACTTAA
>NW_007060149.1:0-377 GCF_000164805.1 Carlito syrichta
GACTTAACTAGCTGACATAATTAGCTAGCCAGTTGGCTAGTCAACTGACTTAAATAGCTCTCTATTGAGCTAGCCAGCTGGCTAGCCAGATGATTTAACCAGTTGACTTAAACAGCTAGCCTGCTTGCTAAGCAGCTGAATTAATTAGCTTGCTATATAGCTAGCCAGCTGGCTAACCAGCTGACTTAACTAGGTGTCTTAAATAGCTAGCCAGCTGTCTAGTCAGCTGACGTAAGTAGCAAGCTACCTAGCTAGATAGCTGGTTAACCAGCTGACTAAACTAGGTGACTTAAAAACTATCTAGCGTGCTAGACAGTTGACTTAACTATCTAGCTAGATACAAGTCAGCTGTCTAGCCCCTGACTTAACTAGGTGAC
>NW_007060150.1:0-377 GCF_000164805.1 Carlito syrichta
AGAAGAAGAAGAAGAAGAAGAAGAAGAAGAAGAAGAAGAAGAAAAGAAGAAGAAGAAGAAAAGAGAAGAGAAGAGAAGATAAAAGAAAAGAAAAAAAAGAAAGAAAAGAAAAGAAAAATTAGCCAGGTGCATACCTGTAGTCTTATAGTCTTAGCTACTTGGGAGGCTGAAATTGGAGGATTGTTTGAGCCCAGGAATTTAAGACTGCAGTGAACTATGATCATGCCATTACACTCCAGCCTAGGAGACAAAGAAAGACCCTGTCTCCTAAAAAAACAAAACAGAAAAAGAATACACACCATACGACTGGTATGAAAATTAAATGAAAAGGTGCAGGCAAACATTGGTTCAGTGCCTGGCTCAAACTGTGTTAGCTA
>NW_007060151.1:0-375 GCF_000164805.1 Carlito syrichta
CCATTCAATTCCTCTCCATTCCATTACATTCCATTGCCCTCGATTGCTTTCCCTTCTATTTCACTGTTCTCCATTCCCTTCCTCTCGTTAACTTCCATTTCTTGCCCTTGCAATCCACTCTTCTGCATTCCATTCCTTTCCCGTTCTATCCATTGCCTTCTTTTCTATTCCATTCCTCTACATTCCTTTCCATCTTTTGCAATTATTTCTATTCCTTACCACTGGATTCGTTTATATTTGATTCCATTCCACTCCATTCCATTTTTTCTCCTTTCCGTTGCTATCCATTCCATTCCATTCCACTCCATTCCATTTCATTCCTCTGCATTACATTCCATTGTATGCCTTTCCACTTCATTCCTCTCCATTCCATTC
>NW_007060152.1:0-375 GCF_000164805.1 Carlito syrichta
CGGACGACTGGTTAGCTTACTTAACTAGTAGGACCATGAGTAAGCCCACAGGTGAGCTAAATTAACTAGTCAGCAGACAAGTGAGCCGACTGCCCAGCTGACTGAACTATTCGTCTGGTGAGTAAGCCTATTGGCCAGATGATTTAACTAGTCAGCTGGTGAGTGAGCTGACTGGTCAGCTAACTTTAGTTGACTAGTGAGTGAGCGGAATGGTGAGAAGAGTTAACTTGTGAGCCAGTGAATGAACCGAATGGTGAGCTGACTCAAGAAGTCAGCCGGCATTTTACCTGACATGTGAGCTGCCTTAAGTTGCCAGCCAGCTTGCAAGCCAACTGGTGAGCTGACTAACTAGTCAGTTGTCAAGCAAACCGACTA
>NW_007060153.1:0-464 GCF_000164805.1 Carlito syrichta
GAGGGGAGTGGAATGGAGAGAAAAGAATGAAGCGGAGAAGTATGGAATGGAATAGAATGGAATGGAATGCAGTGGATTTATTGGATGGAATGAATAGAGAACAATGGAATGGATTGGAATGGAGAGGAATGGATGGAATGAAGAATAATAGAATGCGATGGAGAGGAATGGAAACGAATGGAGCAGAATGGAATTGAATGGAATGGAAAGGAGAGGAATGTAATGCAAAGGAGAGGAATGGAATGGAATGTAGAGGAATGCTTTAGAATGGAATGGAGAGGATGGAATGCAAGGGAATTGAGAAGAATGGATTATAAATGAAGGGAAAGTAATGGAATGGAATGGACAGGAATGTATATGATTGGAACGGAGTGAATGGAATGGAGAGGAATGTAATGGTATTTAGTGGAGTGAAATGAAATGCAGTGTAATGAAATGGATTGGAATCTAATGGAGAGGAACGG
>NW_007060154.1:0-385 GCF_000164805.1 Carlito syrichta
GAGGCACTGCTTTTATCCCTGCCCAAGAGTGTTTCCTGCCGTATTCTAACAGCAGGATTTGTTCTATTTTCTACATAGGCAGAGGGAGCGCGTCTTTGCAGTTCCAATTAGATAACAACTTTTAAGGAATGTTTTTATGATATGATTAACTCAATCTTTATGTAATTTCAGTCAAGCTAAAAACTGACACAAAGTCCTTGAGACAAGATAATCAGTTATGAAGAGAGTTTATTTCTATTTTACTTCGGAAGTAAACATCTTTGTTTTTATGAGTTGGGAATATGCCCTGTTTTGCATGTTCTTTCAGCATGTGGCAAACATGTGCATGCATGCACACACACACACACACACACACACACACACACACACACACACACACACACAC
>NW_007060155.1:0-2934 GCF_000164805.1 Carlito syrichta
CGTACTACTCTATTCCATTCCATTTCTCTCCATTCCATCTATGCCTCTCCATTCCAATCCTCTCCTCTCCATTCCATTCCATTCCTCTCCATTCCACTCCATTGTATTCCATTGTTCTCTAATACATTCCATTCCATTCCTCCTCCTTCCATTCCTTTACATTCCAATCCATACTACTCCATACCATTCCAATCCTCTCATTTCCATTGCATTCTTCTCCTTTCCTTTCCTCTCCAATCCATTCCACTCCATTCCTCTCCTTTCTATTCCTCTCCATTCCTTTCTATTCCTGTCCATTCCGTTCCTATCCATATCAATCCTCTACTTTTCATTCCTTTCCATTCTATCCTATCCCATTCCATTCCTCTCCATTCCATTCCATTCCTTTCCATTCCAATTCATTCCGTTCCATACCACTCCATTCCATTCCTCTCCATTCCATTCCATTTCAATCCATTCCACTCCATTCCATTCCTCTCCTTTCAGCTCCATGCCAATACATTCCACTCCATTCCATTTTCTCAATTACTCTCCATTCCAATCCATTCCATTCTATTCTCTTTCTCTCCTTTCCAATACATTCCATTCAAGTATATTCCTTTCCTCTCCATTTTATTGCATTCCAATCGTCTCCATTCCTTTCCCAACTATTCCATTACTATCCATTCCATTCCATTCCATCTCATTCCTCTCCATTCCATTCCATTCATCTCTATTGCATTCTATTCCTGTCTTTCTGTTCCATTCCATTCCATTCCTTTCCACTACTCTCCATTCATTTACATTCCATTACTCTCCCTTCCATTCCATTCCATTGCATTCAAGTATAATCCATTCCTCTCCAATCCTTTGCATTCCAATCGTCTCCATTCCATTCCTCTCCATTCAATTTAATTCCATTCATCTCCATTCCATTCCATTTCTCTCCATTTCATTGCATTCTTCTCCATTCCATGCCTTTCTTTCCATTGTTTTCCAATCCATTCCATTTCATTCCTGTACAATCCCTTGCACTCCTTTCCAATACATACTAATCCTTTCCATTCCCTTTCTCTCCATTCCATTCAATGCCTCTCCATTCCATTCCTTTCCTCTGCATTTTCTTCCAATCCTCTCCATTCCACTCCATATCATTCCTTTCCAATATATACAAATCCTGTCCATTCCCTTTCTCTCCATTCCATTCAATGCCTCTCCATTCCATTCCTTTCTTCTGCATTTTCTTCCAATCCTCTCCATTCCACTCCATATCATTCCATTCCTCCAATTCATTCCATTCCTTTCCATTCCTCTTCTTTCCATTCCATTCCATTCCATTCAATACGACTCCACACCATTCCATTTCTCTTCATTCCATATTTCTCCATTCCTCTCAATTCCTTTCCTCTCCATTAATTGCATTCCTCTCCATTCTATTCCTCTCCATTCCATTCCAGTCCATTCTTCTCCATTGCATTTCTCTCCATTCTTTTCCATTGAACTCCATTGCGTTCCTCTCCATTCCATTCCTCTCCATTCCATTCCTCTCCATTCCTTTTGATTCGCTTCCATTAAATTCCATTCCATTCCATTCCATTCCTCTCCATTCCATTCCTTTTATCTCTATTCCACTCTATTCCATTCCTTTCCTCCGCATTCCATTCCTCTCCAATTCACTACATTCCTCTCCATTCTATTGCATTCCACGCTTTTCCATTTCATTCCACTCCATTCCATTCCAATCCTCTCCATTTCAGTCTATTCATCTCCCTTCCATACCATTCCTTTCCACTCCAATCCATTCCTGTCAATTCCTCTCCATTCCATTCCTCTGCATTCTATTTCTTTCCTTTCCATTACATTCAAGTATAATCCATTTCTCTCTATTCCATTGCATTCCAATCGTCTACATTCCATTCCTCTCCATTCCATTCAATTGCATTCCTCTCCAGGCCATTCAAATTCTCTCCATTTCATTGCATTCCTCACCGTTCCATTCCATTTGCCTTCAATTCATTCCATTCCATTCCATTCCTCACCGTTCCATTCCACTGCATTCCAATCCATTCTATTCCACTCCATTCCATTCCTTTCCATTCGATTTCCACTCCATATCTCTCCATTCCATTTCTATCCATCCATTCCTCTCCATTCCATTCCTCTCCGTTCCATTCCTCTCCATTCCATTCCATTCCTCTCCCTTCCGTTTTTCTCCATTCCTATCCTCTCCATTGCAGTTCATTCCATTCCTCTCCATTTTATTTCTCTCCATTCCATTCCATTCCTTTCCATTCCTTTCCATTCCAGTCCTTTCCGTTCTCCTCGATTCCATTCCACTCCTCTCCTTTCGATTTCATTCCATTCCATTCCACTCCATTCCTCTAATTTCAGTTCCATTCCAATCCTGTCATTACATTCCTTTCCATTCCATTCAATTCCATTCTTCTTCTTTGCATTCCATTTCTCTTCATTCCATTCTAATTCGCTCCATTCCATTCCTCTCAATTCCCTTTCATTCCTCTCCATTTCATTGTCCTCCAATCCATTCCATTCCACTCCATTCCATTCCTCTCCGTTCCATTCCATTCCATTCCATTACATTCCTCTCCATTTCATTTCTCCCCATTCCATTCCATTCCTCTCCATTCCATTCCATTCCATTCCATTCCAGTACCTTCCAAACTCCTCCAATCCATTCCATTCCTCTCCTTTCTATTCCATTACGTTCCATTCCATTCCATTCCTTTACATTCAGTTCCACTCCATTCCTCTCATTCCATTCCTTTCCATTCCATTCCTTTCCATTTATTCTTCTCTCTTCCTTTCCATTCCCTTCCATTCTATTCCCTGCCATTCCATTTCATTCCATTCCATTCCTCTCGAATACACTCCATTTCATTCTTTTCCTCTCCATTGCATTCCTTAAATTCTATTCCATTCCATTCCACTCCATTA
>NW_007060156.1:0-569 GCF_000164805.1 Carlito syrichta
ATACAAAGATATGGTTTACAGAGAGGAGAAAAGAGAAGAAAAGGAAGAGGAAAAAAAAGAGGAACAAAACAGTAGGAATAGAACCAAGTCATTAAACTAACAGAACCAATCGAGCACACTCTGTGACTTTTTGTTTAAGTCTAATGTCCTTTCAGGTCTGATTTCTAGCTGTCTTCTCTAGCTGGTAAATTAGTTCACATTTAGGATCAGTTACCCCTGGCCTGCTGTGAAGGACAGTTCAGATCACTGTCAGTTTACTCAAATCTGACCTGTGTCTGTTTTTCAAGCTTTTTCCTTGAAAAAAGCAGGTGGTGCTATCTCAGCTGCTTGCCCCAGAGGGCATGGAGCCAGATAGAAGCCGGGCAGAGGCCGAGATGGGAGCTTGCCTCAGGGCACACGGGAGGAGACCCATGGCTGGCAGGATGTCACAGTGGCAACAGAGGTGGCAGCGATTCCAGCAGATCTTGCCTGCAGGGGCTTCAAGGACTGAAGTCATGGATCGCCTCAGGAATGGGTGGCATGATGCACTATGGCCGCCATGGAGGCCAAGGCTGCACCTGGGGCTGATA
>NW_007060156.1:1576-6795 GCF_000164805.1 Carlito syrichta
CACTCACCTCAGCCTCCCAAAGGCGTGGGATTACAGGCTGAGCCACTGAGCCTGGCTCAGTCCATTTCTTTTTATTCTATAGTTGAACCGTCAATCAAACAATGTAGATACCCTCATGGATTATTTTCCTTTTCTGTTCAGTGTTACCAACTTGAAATTCTTATTTGTTTAGCCCTTCACCCAATCTTTTCCTTTTCTTTGTTTCAATAGCTTTAGGGGTTACAAATAGTTTTTGATCTGGCTTCAAGTGTACCCACCACCCCCACCTGTGCACATTGTACTGGACAGGCAATTTGGCATCCCTCCACTCTTCCTCTCCCCCTTCTGAATCTCCAGTGTCCATCATACCATCCTCTATGCCTTTGCAGATCCCTATTGGTTCCCACTGATAAGTGAGAAACATGCGGTGTTCCTGAGTTGGGTCACTTAGCATTATGTTCTCCAATTCCATCCAAGTTGTAGCAAAAGACATTATTTCATTCTTTTTGATCACTGAATAGTATTCCACAGTGTATACATATCACATTTTCATTATCCACTGACCAGTTGGTGGGCATTTAGGCTGATTCCACATCTTTGTGATTGTAAACTGTGCTGGGTTGAACATGCAGGTGCAGTTGTCTTTTTCATACAGTGACCTCTGTCCCTTTGGGTAGATACCTATAGTGAGACTGCTGGGTCAAATGGTATATCTACTTTTAGTTCTTTGATAAATCTCCATACTTATTTCCATACAAGTTGTACTAATTTACAGTTCCACCAACAGTGTTTAAGCATTCCCTTTTCTCTGCATCTATTGTTTTATTTTTTATTCATGGCCATTCTGACTGGTGTAAAGTGATAACTCATTGTGATTTTGATTTGCATTTCCCTGATGATTCGTGATGTTGAACATTTTTTCATATGTTTGTTGGCCATTTGCACATCTTCTTTTGAGAAAAGTCTTTTCATGTTATTTGTCCACTTTTTAATGGGGTAATTTGTTTCTTTCTTGCTGATTTGTTTGAGTTCTTTATAGATTCTAGATATTAGTCCTTTGTCAGATGTATACATTGCAAATATCCTCTTCAATTCTGTAAGTTACCTATTTGCTCTTTTGATTATTTCTTTTGTCATGCAGAAGCTTTTAAAGTCCGACTTAATTATTTTTTGGTTTTGTTGCATTTGCTTTTGAAGTTTTAACCAAAAATTATTTGTCTAGCCCAATGTCCCAAAGAGTTTTTTCTAGGTTTTCTCCTAGGATTTTTATGGTTTCAGGTCTGATATTTAAGACTTTAATCCATCTTGAGTTAGTTTTTGTATATGGGAGAGATAGAGATCATGTTTCATTTTTCTGCATGTAGCTACCCAGTTTTCCCAGCAGCATTTATTGAATAAATTGTCCTTTCCCCAGTGTATGCTTTTATATTCTTTGTCAATGACTAGTTGGTTGTAGGTATTTGAATTTATTTCTGGATGCTCTATTCTGTTCCATGGGTCCATGTGTCTGCTCTTGAACCAGTACCATGCTGTTTTGGTTACTACAGCCTTGTAGTATAATTTGGAGTTAGGTAATGTGATGCCTCCAGCTTTGTTCTTCTTGCTTAAGATTGCTTTGGCTATTCTGGCTCTTTTTTGGTTCCCTGTGAATTTTAGGATTTATTTTCTAATTCTGTGAAAAAATGATATTTGTAGTTTGATAGGGATTGTGTTGAATCTGTAGATTGCTTTCAGCAATGTGTTCATTTTAGTGATGTTTATTCTTCCAATTCATGAGCATGAGATGCTTCTCCATTTATGTCCTCTACAATTTCTTTCATCAGAGTTTTGTGGTTCTTGCAGAAATCATTCACTTCCTTTGTTAAATATATTCTTAGATATTTTGGCTTTTTGGTTGCTGTTGTTAATGGAATTGAGTTTTTTTAAAATTTGATTCTCAGTGTGGTTGCTATTGGTGCATAGCAGTGCTACTGATTTGTGTGTGTTGATTTTGTATCCTGAAACTTTACTGAATTTATTTATCAAGTCCAGGAGTCTTTTAGAGTGGTCTTTAGGACTCTCCAGGTATAAGATCATATTGTCAGCACACAGAGATATTGCGATTCATTCTTTTTAATTTTGAATACCCTTCATTTCTTGCCTGACTGCTCTGGCTATGACTTTTAGTACTATGTTGAATAGGAGTCATGAAAGTGACTCTTACATTGCTCCAGTTGTGAGGGGAAATGCCTTTAACTTCTCTCCATTTAGGGTGACATTGGCTGTGGGTTTGTTGTATATGGCTTTTATTATTTTGAAGAATGTTTCCTTTCTTTTTATTTTGCTGAGGGTTTTTATCATGAGGGGATGCTGGATTTTATCAAATGCTTTTTCTGTATCTACTGAAATAATCAAATGATTTTTCTTTTTAATTCTGTTTATGTAGTGGATCATGTTTATTGACTTGCCTATGTTGAACCACCCTTGTGTCCCTGGGATAAAACCCACTTGGTTGTGGTGTATTATTATTACTCTTTTCAATGTGCTGTTGAATTCAGATTGCTAATATTTTGTTGAGAATTTTTATGTCTATGTTCATAAGAGATATTGGTCTGTAGTTTTCTTTTGCCTTTTCCTAGCTTTGGTATCAGAGTGATACTGGCCTCGTAGAATAAGTTAGGGAGAATTCCCTCCTCTTCAATCCTGTGGAATAGCTTCAGTAAAATTGGTACCAGTTTTTCTTTGAAGGTCTGGTACAATTCTGCTGTAAGTCCATCAGGTTCTAGACTTTTTGTTGTTATTGTTGTTGGTAGACTTCTAATTACTATCTTAATCTCACTACTCGTTATTGGTCTGTTCAGGATTTCTTTCTATTTCTTCCTGATTCAAGGTTGGGGAAGTTGAATATTTCTAAAAAATTATCCATTTTTCTCTAGATTGTCCAGTTTGTTTGCATAGAGATGTTCATAATAATCTCAGATGATCATTTTAATTTCCATCGTTCCAGTTGTAATGTCTCCATTTTCATTTCTGATTGAGCTAATTTGAATCTTTTCTCTTTGTTTCTTAATTAACCTACCTAGTGACCTATAAATTTTGTTAATCTATTGAAAGATAAACAAAAAACCAGAACCAACTTTTCAAAGAACCAACTTTTTGTTTCATTGATCCTTTGTATTGCCTTTTTAATTTCAATTTCATTTAGTTCTGCTCTGATTTTTGTTTTCTTTTCTTCTGCTTAAGATGTGATGTTAGGTTGTCAATATGTGATCTTTTAGTCTTCTTAAAGTAGGCCTTAACCAATATAAATTTTCCTCTGAGCAAAGCTTTGGCTGTGTCCCAGAGGTTTGATAAGTCGTTTCATTGTTTATTTGTTTTGAATAATTTTTTAAAAATTGCCATCTTGATTTTATTGTTGACCCAAGGATCATTCAGGAGCAGATTATTTAACTTCATATGTTTTTGTTTGGTTTCATGAGTTCTTCTTGGAGTTAATGTCTAGTTTTATTCCACTATGGTCTGAGAAGGTGTTTTATATGATTTTAATTTTTTTGAATTTATTGAGATTTGATTTGTGACCTAATATATGGTCTATTTTGGAGCATGTTTCATGTGCTAATGAGAAAAATGTTTCATGTGCTGTTGAGAAAGATGTAGTTTCGGGGTGGAATGTTCTTTGGATGTCTGTTAGTCCATTTCTTCTTGGGGTCTGGTTTGACTACAATGTTTCTTTGTTGACTTTTTGCCTTGATCTGTCTTTTGTTGTCGGTAAAGTGTTGAAGTCTCCCACTATTATTTTATTGTTGTCTATCTCTTTTTTTTGATTAAGTAGAATTTGTTTTATAAAGCTGGGGGCTCTGATGTTAGGCACATATATACTTAAGATTGTTATATCTTCTCATTTGATTGATTTCTTAATGTTATATGAAACCATCTTTGTCTTTTTATACATTTGTTAATTTAAAGTGTGTTTTATGTGATAGGAGGATGGCTACCCCTGCCCTTTTTGGTTTCTATTTGCATGGACTATTTTCCCCCACTCCTTTACCTTGAATCTATAGGAGACTTTGTGAGTTAAGAGGGTCTCTTGGAGGCAGCAGATATTTGGTTTTTGTTTTGTTTTGTTTTTATCCATTCTGCCAGTCTGTATATTTTTAGGTGGGGCATTGAGACCATTTACATTCAGAGTTAATAATGATGGTACTATTCCATTCGTTATACTGATTGTTACTAGTTGCTTCATTTATTTATTTTTTTCTCTAATTGTATTGATATTCTTTGATGCCTGTGAGCTTCATTATTTACAGCATTTTTCTACTGGTGTATTTTAACCTTTTGTTTTAGTTTTTAGAACTCCTTTGAGTATTTCTTGTAAAGCCAGTCTAGTGATGACAAATTCTCTCAGTATTTGCTTTCATTTCTCCCTCATTTATGAAACTTGGTTTTCAGGATACAAAATCCTTGGCTGATTGTATTCTGTTTGAGGAGATTTGAGATGGGATCCCAATCCCTTCTGATTTATATGATTTCTTCTAAGAAATCTGCTGTTGGTGTGATAGGTTTATCTTTGTAAATTATTCGATGTTTTTGTCTCACTGCTCTTAAAATTCTTTCCTTCACATTAGCTTTGCATAGCTGGATAATTATATGCCTTGGGGATGACCTTTTTGCAATGAATTTTCTGGGGGTTCTCTGGGCCTCTTGTAGTTGGATGTTTAAATCTCTGGCAAGGCCATGGAAGTTTTCTCCCATTATTCTTTCAAATAGGTTTTCCAAAACTGTTGCTGTCTCTTCTTCTTCAGGATCAGCTATGATTCTTAGGTTTGAACATTTTATATAATCCCATATTTTTTGGAGATTTTATTTCATTCTCTTGATTCTGTTTTCTTTATTGTTGTCTGCTTGGGTTAATTCAGAAGCCTTGTCTTCAAGTTCTGAGATCTTTTCTTCTGCTTGTTCTAGTCTACCATTAAAACTTTCCACTGCATTTTGTACTCCCATGAATGATTCTTTTAATTCTAGAATTTCAGTTTAAAAAATGTGTCTATCCCTTTGGAGAATTTTTTATCCATGTCCTGAATAGTTTTTAAAATTTCTTTGTGCTTGTTTTCAGTTTTCTGCTGAAGCTCATTGGTCAATTTTATAATCAACATTATGAATTCTATGTTTGGAATTTCAAATATTTCATTTTGTTTAGGGTTCATTACTGAAGAGTTAGTGTTGTCTTTTGAGGGTGTTGGAGAACTCTCTTTTTTCATATT
>NW_007060158.1:0-456 GCF_000164805.1 Carlito syrichta
GGAGAGAGACAGAGAGACAGTGATAGAGAGACAGAGGGAGAGAGATAGAGAGAGAGACACACACAGAGAAACAGAGATGGAGAGAGACAGAGACACACAGAGACAGAGACAGACAGAGACAGATAGAGACAGAGAGAAACAGAGACAGAGACAGAGACACAAAGGTAGAGAGAGACAGACATACACAGAGACACAGAGGGAGAGACAGGGAGACAGAGACAGAGAGAGATAGAGGTCGAGAGAGACAGACAGAGACATAGGGAGAAATAGAGAGAGACAGAGAGAGATAGAGAGAAACACATAGGGAGAAACATAGACAGAGAAGGAGAGACAGAGACAGAGAGACAGAAATAGAGAGACAGAGAGAGACACAGAGACAGACAGAGAGATAGAGGTAGAGACAGACAGAGACATAGGGAGAAATGGAGAGAGACAGAGATAGAGAGAGATGGAGAG
>NW_007060159.1:0-373 GCF_000164805.1 Carlito syrichta
CACTCGCTAGTCAATTAAAGTCAGCTGACCAGTCAGCTCACTCGCCAGTTGACTAGTTAATCAGCTGACCATTTGGCTCAATCGCTGACCAAATAGTTAAGTCAACTGACCAGTTGGCTCACTCGCTGGCCGACTAGTTAAGTCAGCTCACCTGTGGGCTCACACTCACCAGCTGACAAGATAAGTAAGCTAACTAGTCAGCTGACTAGCCGGCCAACTATTTAAGTCAGCTAACAAATCGGCTGACTAGTCAGCCAAGTGGTCAGCTTACAAGTTAGGTGAGCTAACTTGTGGGTCGACTAGTTAGGCCAGCTAGTCGGCCAAATAGTCAGCCGACTAGTTAGGTCAGCAAACTAGCCAGCCAACTAGTTAA
>NW_007060160.1:0-459 GCF_000164805.1 Carlito syrichta
GCTGGCTAGCCAGCTGATTTAACTAGCTATTTTAACTAGTTGGCCTGCTTTCTAGCCCATTGATTTTACTAACTTGCTTCAAACCTAGCCAGCTGACTATCCAGCTGAATTAACTAGGTGACTTATCTCCCTAGCAACCTGTCTAGCGAGCTAACTTAACAAGTAATATACCTAGCTAGCCTGCTGGCTAGTCAACTGACTGAACTTGGTCACTTAACTATCTAGTCAGCAGGTTAGACATCTGGCATAGCTATCTAGCTAGCATGCTTGCATGCCAGTTGACAACTAGCTGAATTAACTAGCTATTCAGCTGGCTAGCCAGCTGATTTAAGTGCCTAGCTACTTACGTAGCCTGCAGGCTAGCCAGCTGACTGAACTAGCTGACTTAATGAAGTAACTAGCTGGCTAGTCAGCAGACTTATCTAGCTAGCTACCTAGCTAGACAGGTTAATAGCTAAC
>NW_007060161.1:0-372 GCF_000164805.1 Carlito syrichta
AATAAACTAGCTAGCTACCTATGTATCATGATGGCTTGCCAACTGACATAAAGAAAGCCAACTGGCCAGCCAGCAGGATTATCTCTCTAGCTATCCTGCTAGGCAGCTGGCTAGCCAGCCAACTTAATTAACTGACTTAACTAGCTATGTTGCTGACTTAACTAGCTGAGTTAACAAGTCAGCTACCTACCTAGTCATCTGACATAACTACCTGACTTAACTAGCTAGCTACCTAGCTAGCTATCATATAACTAGTTAACTTAACTAGTTGACCCACTAGCTAGCTCGCAGACATACCTAGCTAACTTAACAAGCTAGCTTCCTAGCTAGCTAGGTGACTTAATTAGCTGAAATATCTAGAGATCCAGATGG
>NW_007060162.1:0-372 GCF_000164805.1 Carlito syrichta
CGATTCCATTCCATTCCAAACCTTTCAATTCCATTGAATTTCATTAAATTCCATTCCATATCTCTCCATTCCATTCCATTCCATTCCGCCCAACTCCATTCCATTCAATTCCATTCCATTCCATTAAATGCCTCTCCACTCCATTCCATTCCTTTCCACTCTTCTCTCTTCCTTTCCATTAAATACCATTCTTCTTCATTCCATTCCATTTCATTGCATACCTCTCCACTCCATTGCACTCCTATCCATTCCATTCCATTCCACTTCATTCGATTCCACTCCACTCCATTCCACACCACTCCATTCTACTCTACTCCATTCCATTCCATTCCTTTCCATTTCAATCCATTCCATTCCATTTCATTCCACTCC
>NW_007060163.1:0-2283 GCF_000164805.1 Carlito syrichta
CTAGACAGCTGTCTGTCTAGTTATTTCAGCTACTAATGTCAACTGGCTAGCTAGGTAGCCACCGGTTAAGTCAGTTAGTTAAGTCGGCTTGTTTGCTAGATAGCTAGCTAGGAAGCTAGTTAGTTATTTCATCTAGTAAAGTCAGCTGGTTTGATAGGAAGCTAGCTAGTTAAGTCAGCTAGTTACGTCAGCTGGCTAGCTACTTAACTCAGCTAGTTAAGCCACTTGCCTAGCTTGCGTAGCAAACTATTTAATCAGCTGGCTAGCCATCTTGTGTCTTATTATGTCAGCTAGATAATTCAGCTGGATATTCACCTGTCTATCTAGGTATCTAGCTAGTTAATTCTGCATGGTAGCCAGCTGACTACTTCATTAAGTCAGCTAGGTAAGTCAAGTGGCTAGATTGCTAGCTTGCTAGGTAGCTTGGCAAATAATTCAGCTGGCTAGCCAGCTGGCTAGCTAGTTATATAAGCAAGTTAAGTCAGTTGGCAAGCCAGCACGCTAGCTAGGTAGCTAGCTAGTTATGTCAGCTGTCTAACCATCAGTCTAGATAGTTAAGTGACCAAGTTAAGTCAGTTGTCTAGCCAACTGGCTAGGTAGGTAGCTTGCCAGTTATATTAGCTCGCTAGACAGCTTCCTAGCAAGATAAGTCACCTAGTTAATTCAGCTGAATAGCCAGCTGACTAGATATGTAGCAAGCTAGTTAATTCAACTGGCTAGAAAGCAGGCCAGCTAGTTAAAATACCTAGTTAAGTCAACTGGCTTGCCAGCTGGCTAGCTAGGTAGTGACCTACTTAAGTCAGTTGGCTAGACGGGTGGCTGGATAATTAAGTCAGCAAGCTAAGAAAGTTGGCTATCCAGATGGCTAGCGAGGTAGAGAGCAAGTTAAGCCAGGTGGCTAGTCAGCTGGATGACTAGTAATGCCAGCTAGTTTAGTCACCTGGTTGGCCAGCTGCCTAGCTCATTAATCAACTAGTTATGTCAGCTGTCTAACCAGCTGGCTAGCTAATTAAGTCACCTCATTAAGTCAGTTGGCTAGCCAGTTTGATAGCTAGTTAAAAAGCTACCTAATCCAGATGGCTAGACAGCTGTCTGGCTAGTTTTTTCAACTAGTAAAGCCAACTGGCTAGCTAGCTAGCCAGCCAGTTAAGACAGCTAGTTAAGTCGGCTTGCTTACTAGATAGTTTGCTAGGAAGCTAGCTCGTTATTTCAGCTAGCAAAGTCAGCTGGTTTGTTAGGAAGCTAGTTTGTTAAGTCAGCTAGTTATGTCACTGTCCAGCTAGTTAATCAGCTAGTTCAGTCAGATGACTACCCCTCTGCCTAGCTTGGGTATCTAGCTAGTTAAGTCAGATGGCTTGCCAACTGGCTAGCTAGTTAAGTCACCTAGTTAACTCAGATCGCTAGCTAACTGGTTAGCTAGGAAGCTAGGTAGTTAAGTCAGCTGGCAAGCTAGTGGGATATGTAGGTATCTAGCTAGTTAAGTCAGCTGGCTAGCCACCTGTCTAGCTAGTGATGTCAGCTAGTTATGTCAGTTGGCTAGCCAGCTGGTTAACTAGTTAAATCACCTAGTTGAGTGAGCTGACTAGCCAGCTGGCTAGCAGGTTAAGTCATCTAGTTAGTTCAAGTGGCTAGCCAACCGGTTAGCTATGTAGATAGCTAGTTAAGTTAGTGAGTTGTTAGCTACCTTGCCAGCTGGCTATCTAGGTGGATAGCTAATTAAGCCAGTTGCCTAGCCAGATGGCTATCTAGTTAATTCAGCTAGTTAAGTCAGCTGGTTAGCCAGCTGGCTAGCTAGTTGACTGTAAAGATAAGATGGTTCATTAGCAGGCTGCTCTGGTAGGTGGCTAGATAGTCAGATAGGTGGATAGCTAGTCAGCTTGCTAGACAACTAGCTCGTTAAGTCAACCAGGTCATCAGCTAGATAATCCACTAGATCATTAAGTGAGCTAGCCAGCGGAATAGCCAGCTAGCCACTAGTTAAGTAACCTAGTTAAGTCAGCTGGATTGCCAGCTGGCTAGACAGCTGGCTAGCTAAGTAGCTAGCTAATTATGTCAGCTGTCCAGTCAGCTTGCTAGATATTTAAGTCAGCTAGTTAAGTCAGTTGGCTAGCCAGCTGGCTATCTGTTTAAGTCAATTCATTAATTCAGCTGGCTTCCCAGCTGGTCAACTAGGTAGCTAGCTAGTTAAGTCAGCTGGCTAGCCACCAGGCTAGCTAGTGTTGCTAGCTAGTTATGTCTACTGTCTAGACAGCTGGCTAACTAGTTAAGTCAACTAGTTGAGCC
>NW_007060164.1:0-371 GCF_000164805.1 Carlito syrichta
CCAATCCATTCCTCTCATATCCATTCCTCTCCATTCCATTCCTCTTCACTCCATTACATTACATTCCATTTCCTTCCTCTCCATTCCATTCCATTCCATTCCAATCCATTCTTCTCAATTCCTTTTATTCCATTTCATCCCTCTCTTTTGCATTACTCTAAACTCCATTCCATCTCTTTCCATTCCTTACCATTCGATTCCTTGAATTTCCCTTCAATTCCTGTCCATACAACTCCTATCCATTCCATTCCAATCCATTCCATTTCTCTAGATTCCATTCCCCTCCATTTCATTCCTCCCCATTACATTAATCTCAAATCTTTCCTTTCCATTCCACTAATCTTCATTCTATTACATTCCCTTCCCTTCCA
>NW_007060165.1:0-465 GCF_000164805.1 Carlito syrichta
CCCAATATCCACTGGTAGATGTGTGAGAGAGCCCCCAGGAGCCCACTTCCCACTGCCTTACAATGTGTCCATGCAGTGGGGGGTGCCGCTTTGCCATCTGAAAGAAAAAGATAAGAAAAGGGAAAAGAATGGGAAAAGGAAAGAGGATAATGAAAAGGAGGTTGAGAGAGAGAAGAAGAAGAGAGGAAACAGGCAGGTGTACCAGCTAACAAATAAACAGGGAAATAAACAAAAAGAGAAAAACAAAAAAGACAAAAACGTACTGACAATCATACAAACAAAGAAACACTCCCCTGTTAGTGTACTTTTCCTCAAAAATACCTATACATAAACTGAAAATAAAAAAAGTTTGAAATAACAGAAATAAAGCAAGTTCAAAAACATAAACAAAAATGGCAAAGTTCCAAAACATAAATGAAAACAAAGAACAAGCAAGAAAAAAAAACTTGCTCTCTGGAAGTTTCT
>NW_007060166.1:0-564 GCF_000164805.1 Carlito syrichta
CTAGCTATATAAGTCAGTTATGTCAGCTAGCTAGGTAGATAAGACAGCTAGTTAAGTCACTGGCTAGCTAGATAGCTCATTAGGTAGCTAGCTAGTTGAGCCCGCTAGTTAAGCCACATGGCTAGCCAGGTGGCTAGCTGTTTAATTCAGCTAGTTAAGTCAGCTTGCTTGCTAGTTATGTCAGTGAGGTAACTCAGCTGATTAGTCAACTGCCTAGATGTGAAGCAAGCTAATTAAGTCAACTGGCTAACCAGTCAGCTAGCTAGTTAAGTAAGCTTGTTAAGAAAGTTCACTAGCAAACTGGATAGCTAGGTAGTTTAGACAGCTGTCAAGACAGCAGGCTACATAGGTGGCTAGCTAGTTAACTCAAATGGATATCCAGCTGAATATCTAGGTAGCTAGGCAGTTAAGTTTATCTGCTAGGCAACTGGTTACCTGATTAAGTCAACTAGTTAAGTCAGATGTCTAACAGGCTGGCTGACTATGTAGTAAGCAAGTTAAGTCAGCTGGCTAGTCAACTGGCTAGCTAACTAAGTAAGCTAGATAATTCAGCTGGCTTTGCAG
>NW_007060167.1:0-370 GCF_000164805.1 Carlito syrichta
CGGCCACTGCACTCCAGTCTGGGCGACAGAGTGAGACTCCAACTCACAAAAAAAATAAAATAAAATAAAATAAAAAAAATAATAAAGGAAGACCAGACAGTGGGACTCATATCACAGAGGTGTGCAGGGTCAATCACTATGGAGGGGGACCAGCTACTGGGGCACTAATTAGAGAGGCCCAAGCACTTAGGCAACCAAGATGGGGGGGCAACCACTGCAGCACCCATTATGGAGGAGGCCCAGTTACTGGGGAACCAATCACAGAGGAATGCCAGTCACTGGGGCCCTGACATGTGATCCAAAGTCACTATGGAACCCACCACAGAAGATGACCAATAACTGAGCATCAATTATGGAAGAAACCAGGTCA
>NW_007060168.1:0-370 GCF_000164805.1 Carlito syrichta
ATTTGGCTAGTTGAGTCACTGACTAGCCAGCTGGCTAGCTAGGTAGCTAGATAGTTAAGTTAGTTGGCAAGCCAGCTGACTAGCTAGGTAAATCAGCTAGTTAAGTCAGATGGCTAGCCAGCTTGCTAGCTAGGTAGCTGGCTCATTAAGGCAGCTGGCAAGCCAACTGGCTAGCTACAAATGTCAGCTAGTTAAGTCAGCTGGCTAGCCAGCTGGATAACAAGTTAAGTCAGCTAGTTGAGTCAGCTAGCTAGCCACCTTGCTACCTAGTTATGTCAGCTAGATAAATCTGCTGGTCAGCCAGCTGCCTAACGAGTTAAGTCAGTAGGTTGATTCAGCTGGCTAGCAAGCTAGTTAGCTGGTTATTTCA
>NW_007060169.1:0-1075 GCF_000164805.1 Carlito syrichta
CAACAGGTCAGCTAACTTGTAGACTTGCTCACTAGCTGACTAGTTAAATCAGTTCACATGTCGGCTTGAAAGCTGGCTGAATAGTTAAGGCAGCTCATATGTTGGGTCACTCGTTGGATGACTAGTTAAGTTAGCTCACCAATCGGTTCATTCACTGGCTGACTAGTTAACTCTTCTGACCATTTGGCTCACTCACTATCTGACTAGTCAGTTGACCAATCAGCCCACTCGCCAGCTGACAAGTTAAATCAGCTTAACAGGCTCATCGCCAGTCAAATAGTTAAGTCAGCTGACCAGTTGGCTCACTCACTAGCTGACTAGTTAACTCAGTTCACCTGTGGGTTCACTCACTGGACTACTAGTTAAGCCGGCCAATTATTTAAGTCAGCTAACCTATCTGCCAACTATTCGGCCAACTTGTCAGCTGATACGTTAGGTCAGCTAACTTGTGGACCGACTAGTTAGGTCAGCTACCTGGTGGCCAAACTAGTCAGCCAACTTGTTAGATCAGCAAACTAGCAAGGCAAATAGTTAACCAAGCTAACTTGTGGGCCAATTCGTTGGTCAACTAATTAAACCAGCTAACTAGCTTGCAAACTATTTGGCAGACTTGTTAAGCCAGCTAACAAGTCAGCTGATAGTCAGTCAATGTGTTAAACCAGATAAGTAGTCGGACGAATTGCCAGCCAACAAGTTGTCACCTAGCTAACTTTTTACCCAACTAATAAAGAAAACTAGTTAACTCTTTTACCGAGTAGTTAATACAGTTAGATAACTCGCTAACCAACTCGTTATGTCAGCTAGCTATCTCATTAGCCAACTAGTTAAGTCAGCTAGCAAAGTCAGCTAGCTAATTAGCTAGCTAGCTAAGTCAGTTAGTTTAGACAGGTTGCTCACTAGTTAGCTAACTATTTAAGTCAGCTACTTGAGTCTGCTACCTAACTATTTATCTAACTAGTTAACTCAGCTTGTTATTCAGCCAGCTAAATATTTAGCTATTTGATTCAGGTAGTTAAGTCACCAACAAACTACTTAAGTCAGCCAATTATATCAGCTAGCTAAGTAGTTAAGACAG
>NW_007060170.1:0-369 GCF_000164805.1 Carlito syrichta
AACAAGACCTCCTCTTTATATTAAAAAAAAAAAAAAAATTCACCAGGTGGCCTGTAGTCCCAGCTGCTCAGGAGGCTGAAGCAGAAGGATTGCCTGAGTCCAGGAGGCTGAGGCTGCAGTGAGCCATGATCCAGCCATTGCACTCCAGCCTGGATGACAGAGTGAGACCCCAACACAAATACACACAAAGAGACTGGCACCCACTTCAGAGTCATTAAGGGGACCAGTGAGGTATCCTGGTTGGGATACCAAGAGGGAGGACTTAGCATGGTCCCTGGCACTCGGCCAGCATGCAGTGTCAGCAGATCGCCTGAGCTGCCTCCTGAGACCTTTCACACCCACTTCCAGAGCCCAGCATGTTTGCATCTG
>NW_007060171.1:0-785 GCF_000164805.1 Carlito syrichta
TGTCAGCCAATTAAGTCAGCTGGATAGCCAGCTTGCCAGCTAGTTAATTTGGCTAGTTAAGTCAGCTGGCTAACCGGCTGGCAGGCTACGTAGCAAGCTAGTTAATTCAACTGGTTAGTAAGCAGGCCAGCTAATTAATCAGCTAAATTAGGCAGCAGGCTACCCACTTGTCTAGCTAGGTAGAGAGCTAGTTAATTCAAGTGACTAGCCAGCTGGTTAGCTAATTAAGTCGGCTAATTAAGTCAGCTGTCAAGCCTGGTGGCTATCTACATAGCAAGCTAGTTATGTCAGCTGGCTAGCCAGCTGGCTAACTACTTAAGACAGCTAGTTGAGTCAGCTGGCTAGCAAGTTGGCTAGCTGGTTAAGTCAGCTAGATAAGTCAGATGACTTGCCAGCTGGCTAGCCAGTTTAGTCAGCTAGTAAAGTCAGCAGGCTAGATGGGTAGCTGCCTTGTTAAGTCAACCTGCTATCTAGTTAAATCTACTAATTAACTCAGCTGGATACCTAGGTAGCTTGCTAGGTAGCTAGCTAGTTAAGTCAGCCATTTAAGTCACCAGGCTATTTAGGTAACTAGCTAGCTATGCCAACTAGTTAAGTCAGCAGGCTAGCTAGTTAACTCAGCGAGTAAGTCAGATGGCTAGCCAGCTGGCTAGCCAGAAAGCTAGCTAGTTAATCACCTGACTTGCCAGCTGGCTAACTAGTTAAGTCACCTGCATAAGTCAACCAACTATCCAGCTGGTTATCTAGGTAGCTAGCTAGTTATGTCTGCTGGCAAGCATGCAGGC
>NW_007060171.1:2072-2675 GCF_000164805.1 Carlito syrichta
TAATTAAGTCAGCTAATTAAGTCAACTGTTTAGCCAGGTGACTAGCTAGGTAGTGAGCTATTTGAGTCAGCTGGCTAGCCAATTGGCTAGATGGTTAAGTTAGTTTGGTAATTCAACTGACTAGTCAGCTGGTAAGCTATGTAGCTAGCTGTGTAAGGTGTTGTCTACCCAGTGGCTAGCTGGTTAATTTTGCAAGTTAAGTCAGCTGGATAGTCAGCTTCATAGCTAGACTTCTACCTACTTATGTCAGGTGTCCAGTCAGCTGGCTGTTAGGTAGTCAACTTCATAGCTAGGCTTCTACCTACTTATGTCAGGTGTCTAGCCAGCTGGCTAGTTAGTTAGGTCAGCTATTTACATTAAGTGGCTAATCAGCTGTCTAGCTTGTTAATTCATCTATTTGAGTCAGTTAGTTAACCATCTGTCTAGCTGGTTAACTCAGTTAACTAGCCAGCTGACTAGCTAGTAAATCAGTTAGTTAATTAAGTTGGCTAACCAGCTAGATTGCTAGTTAAGTCAGCTCATTAAGTCAGTTGGTTTGCCAGCTGGCTAACTAGTTAAAAAGCCAGGTAAGTCCGATGGCTGGCAAGTTTGCTAGTTAGTTAT
>NW_007060172.1:0-423 GCF_000164805.1 Carlito syrichta
GGCTCGGCCCTTTAAGTCTTCTGGGGAGGCCGGCCCGTCGGCCAGCCAGCAGGAGGCCCCAGCTCAGCCTCCACCGCTCCCCGATGAGCCCGAGGCCGCCCCGAGTCTCGAGCATGTGCAGCGCCTCATATCGCCCGGTGTTCCGACTGTGGAGCCTGCGGTGACCATGACTCCTGAGGCCACGAAAACTCCAGGCCCGCAAGGGGGCCCAGCTTCGCCTGAGGAATGTCCTCCCCGCCCGCAGGAGAGCTCACTTGAGGCTCAGGAGCCCCCTGGGGCTGTCGAAGCTTCCCCGGCCCAGCAAGAGGCCCCAGCTGAGCCTCCAGTGGAGGCTGATCCTCCCCACAGAGAGCTGGAGCAGCCGGCTCGGCCCTCTAAGTCTTCCGGGGAGGCCGGACCGTCGGCCAGCCAGCAGGAGGCCCC
>NW_007060173.1:0-385 GCF_000164805.1 Carlito syrichta
CGCCCCCGAGCCCACAGCGTCCCGCGCGGCCCCCTGGGAAATTCTTAGAAAGGCGACTCGAAGGCGGAAGGAAGCCGCGCAGGGCGCGTAGCCTTTCGCGGGGTCGGGCGGAGTTGACAGCCCGGCTCCGAGAGCCCCGACGTGCGGTGCTGCCCGACTGACGAGTGTTTGTCAGTTTCCTGGGGCTTTCGTGAGGGAAAATAGAAGAAAACATCTGCAAAGTCGAACCAGCTATTTCCTTCCAGACTCATGTTTTAGATTTCTCTCAAAATGGGTTAATACAGCGGTCAGCTTTAAAGCGGGGTTTCGCAGACCGGCACAGGTGGGACGCACCTCTTTTCCACAACATGTCCTGCAGGATGGCCAAAAACTAAAAGATAATATT
>NW_007060174.1:0-367 GCF_000164805.1 Carlito syrichta
GTCAGATAGGTAGTTTATGCCAATGACATAATCTATGTTGAACACCTGTTTTTGTTTGCCCGGGTGCCTGGGGTCATGTGGAATCAGTTCGGCCTCTGGAAAGGCTGGAGATTGAGTAACTGAGGTCAGTCAGGCAGGTGCTTTGTGCCTATGTGACCAATAAAAACTCTGGACACCAACACTCAGGAGCACTTCCCTGGTTGGCAATACTCCATGGTGTTGTCATACATCATTACTGGGAGTTTTATTTTATTTTTTAGTTGGTATCTCACTCAGTCGCCCAGACTGGAGTGCAGTGGCCGCTCCTGGGCCTCGACCTGCTGGGCTCCGGCGATCCTTCCGCCTCAGCCTTCCAAGTAGCTGGAAC
>NW_007060175.1:0-533 GCF_000164805.1 Carlito syrichta
TCATTCTGGTAGTTAATGTTTGGTGGGTGCTTACTATGTTACCAGCCTCTAGGCTAATACTCAGCAGGTATCACCTAATTTATTCCTGCAACAAGTCTCTAAGGAAGGTACTATGATCCCACTTTACAGATGGGAAATGAAGACTTCAGAAGTTGATCACCTAGTAAATGCCTCATCTGGATTCTAAGCTCATGAATGCTCTTAGCCATGACTCTAGACTGCAGAACCCTAGGGAGGCTAACAAAATGCAAATTCCCAGTCCTCCTCTCAGAACTTCTGAATTGGAAGCTGGATTAAAAAAAAAAATCCTCCCAAGTGATTCAGATGCAGAACCAGGTTTGGGAGCCCTTGCTCCAATTCTTGCTACTCAAAGGGCGCTTCTAGGACCAGATGCATCAGTATCACTCTGCATTTTAGAAGTGCAGAATCTCAGGCTTTGTGTTGTCAACTTGATGGTTCAGAATCTGCGTTTTATTTTGTTTTTATTTTAAAGATGTGGGGTACAATTCAGGGTTAGGTATACAAATGTTCAT
>NW_007060176.1:0-500 GCF_000164805.1 Carlito syrichta
CGGCCACTGCACTCCAGTCTGGGCGACAGAGTGAGACTCCAACTCAAAAAGAAAAGAAAATTATATTTGGCTTTAGATTGGCCCATTCACAAAAATAAGGAGTTAGTTTGACTTTACATCAAATATATTGATAAGACACAACTTCCCTTCGTGAACATTCAACCAAGTAGCGACTTTGCACCTGAATGACAGCATAAAGATGATGAGTCACAAAGGAATACTGGGAAAAACACACAATAGCCTTCAGAAAACTCCCAGGCTATGAAAAAAGCCTTGCTGACCTCCATGAAACTTCTAGTTCAACTTTCCAGCTCAGGCAAAAATTACTATTGCGTTTATAATATCAAATTGAAGATGTAAGTCTTCACCCATACTGATTCAGGCAAAAACTATAGTATCAAACTTCTCCCAACATACAAAAACTTTCCTTTCTTTCTATAGAAACACAATTAGTAATAACTTCCAGTTCTGACCAACAAGAAGCAACCTTAATCCTTCTC
>NW_007060177.1:0-917 GCF_000164805.1 Carlito syrichta
CAAACAATTGATACATATTGTCATACAAAGAGGAAGGGGGTAAGGAAAGAAATACCACCTATTGGTTACAATGCACACAATATTTGGGTAATGGGTACCCTAAAATCCAAGACTTCACCACTACCCAATATTTCCATATAACACAACTGTACTTGTACCCTTAAATTCATAAAAATAAACAACTTCAAAAAAAGGAAAAATAAAAAGTGAGTATGTGTCTACTTGCTCCCTCCCACTAATCAAAGCTTTTTTTTCCAACAGGAATTAACAACCCCATAATTCCAGGTTACATTCCAGCAGCTACTTAGAAAATTCATGATTTTGTTCTTTTTTATGGCTGCGTAGTATTCCATCGTGTATATGTACCACATTTTTTTAATCCAGTCCTCTTTTGATGGGCAGCATGGTTGTTTCCAGGTTCTTGCTATTGTGAACAATGCTGCGATAAACATACGTGTGCAGGTATTTTTTTTATAGAGTGATTTGTGTTTTTCAGGGTATATTCCCAGTAGGGGGATTGCAGGATCATATGGAAGGTCAGTTTTTAGAGCTTTCAGGAATCGCCACACTGCTTTCCACAGAGGTTGCACTAGTTTACACAACCTGGATGGAACTAGAGTCTATAATACTGAGTGACCTCTCACAAAAACAAAAATCCGAATATCACATGTTTTCACTCATATAATGGACCTTGAACATCCAATGCAATACTATGAGAAAATGACGGATGGTACTGGGAACCTACGGGGGGGAGGGGGATGGGATTAACAGTAGCAAATATCTGTCGGGGGATGGGAAAACACTTTTTATTTACAGGGTGCCTGAATGAAACGTCATTGTACACCTACCCTTAACTGTACCCCACAAAACCATAATAAAAACTACTGATTAATGAAAAAAAAAAAAAAAAAAAAATA
>NW_007060178.1:0-406 GCF_000164805.1 Carlito syrichta
TCAGGATTTCAAATTCCGAAAGCTTGGCTCCAGTGTTCTCACTCTTAAGTACTTTGCTATAGTGACTTTCCAAGAGAAATTATATATTTGGGTCAAATTTTGAATAAATTTTCAAGATTTGGGAACTTTTTTCTTCTGTATTATGACATTTTTGTTTTGTTTTGTTTTCTTAAACAAAATCTGAGGAAAGTTCCAACAAACTTCACCAAAATGGATCTTAATAATTCTAGCTTTTAACCAGAGATCATCAATCTGTGTTTAGAAAAATGTGACAGTAGCTTAAGAAAATAATTTTTGTAAGATGAATTGAATATTGGTGGTCTCCTGTACAGGTTTTATTTTACTACATGATATTTCTTTAAATACATATTGAAAAAAAATTATAAATATAAGCACATAGCGAAAA
>NW_007060179.1:0-389 GCF_000164805.1 Carlito syrichta
CCTATCCAATGGTCACTGGTGGATGCAGTTCACACATTCAAAATGGTGGGGAAGGTCTGGGGGGGCTGGAGTAGCCACTGGCGCCAGATCGGGGATCCTGCCTATGGGAATACACCCGCGCAAAGGCGAAGGAGCACCCGATCCGAGTCATGGCACCAATGAAAAAATTTCAGTGCCAGTAATGACTCCACACCCGGCCAGGACCAAGAGATTTATTAAAGGGGCTGTTACAGAGAGGATCTGTAACGGAGGACAAAGAGAGAGAGAGTTGCAGGGAGAGGGCTGTATTTATTAGCCTGACAGGGCCCGGAAGGGGCCGTGCTATGTTTCTATTGGAGGAGCTGCATGGGAGTAGGGTGGGGCCAATGCCGTGTTATAGTCCTATTGGA
>NW_007060180.1:0-630 GCF_000164805.1 Carlito syrichta
ATTGCATTCCATTCCTGTATTCCATTGCATTCTTTCCATTCCATCCTATTCCACTCCATTCCATTCTATTTTATTCCATTCCATTGCATTCCACTCCACTCCATTCCAGTCCAATTCATTCCTCTCCCTTCGATTCCATTCCATTTTACTCCTTTCCTTTCCTCTCCATTGTATTCCATTCCATACTTATCGATTCGAATTTTCCATTTCATTCCTCTCCATCACATCCCTCTAAATTCCATTCCATCTCTTTTCATTCGTTTCCATTCCTTATTATTTGATTCATCGTATTTTCCTTCAATTCCTCTCCCTACAATTCTTTTCAATTCCAATGCAATCCATTCTATTTCTCTAGATTCCATTCCTCTCCATTCCATTCCATTCCATTAATCTCCATTATATTACACTCTCTTCCACTCCATTCCATTTTACTCCATTCCATTCCTCTCCATTCAAATTCTCTCCTTCCATTCCATTTCACTACTTTCCTTTCCATTCCTTTCTTCTCCTTTCCATCCAATATATTTCTTTCTACTCCACTCCTCTCCACTCTATTTCTCTCCATTCTATTCCTCTCCTTTCCACTACTCTTCAATTTTATTCAGCTCCATTCCATTCCATCCCCAGCGA
>NW_007060181.1:0-460 GCF_000164805.1 Carlito syrichta
CCATCACAAACGCCAAATATGACTTGCACATGTCCATGGAGTTAAGCATTGAGTATTAGTGTCAGGATGGGTTTGGGGGCAGGAGCAGAAAGGCAAGACAGGGCAGCCAGGAAGCACCAGGACCAGGATTATTTTAGATCAGGGAATTTTAGATCAGGGATTGAGAATTTGAAAAATGGCAAGCCCATATTGGCAAGGGAATGTACGTATTATCAGTCTAGCTGGAAAAGTGGAGTCCAGGACGATCAGCAAAGTGGAAAGGAGTAGAAATCCAGGCATGCTCTTCGGGGACACAACACCCCGGGTCTGGGTACAAGGGGACTGGATGACAGGAACTGGAAACCAGGCAGCGTGTCTTGGCAGCAGGCGTGAAAATGGTCATCAGTACAAACCTTGTACAAAACCAGTCTTTTCCCTGGCAAGGACCAGGCTTAGAATCAGAGGGTCGCCAGGACACCTC
>NW_007060182.1:0-461 GCF_000164805.1 Carlito syrichta
TTCCATTCCTCTCCATTCCATTCCATTACATTCCTCTCCACATCATTCCATTCCTCTCCATTCCATTCTATGCCTTTCCTCTCCATTCCATCCATTCCATTAATCTCTATTCCATTTCCTTCCATTCCATTTCATTTTTCACGATTCTTTTCCATTATTCTTCACTCTATTCCATTCCATTCCATTCCATTTTATTCAGTTTCATTCCTTTCCATTTAATTCCATTCCATGTCCTTCCATTCCTCTCCAGTCTATTCCTCTCCATTCCATTCCGTTCCTATCGATTCCATTCCTTTCTATTCTATTGCATTCCATTGCAATCCTCTCCATTCAATTCCAATCCATCAACTCCTTTCCAATTCTCTCTTCTCCATTTCATTTCTCTCAATTCCTTCCATTCCTTCCATTCCACTCCACTCCATTCCATTTCACTTCACTCGATTGCATTCCATTCCTCTCAA
>NW_007060183.1:0-446 GCF_000164805.1 Carlito syrichta
AACTAGGTTACTTAACTAGCTAGTTAACTGGCTAGTCAGCTGATTTAACTAGCTAGCTACCCAGAGTGTCAACTGGCTAGACAGCTGATTTATCTCACTGAATTAACTAGCTAGCAAGTTGACTTAACTAGCTGATTTAACAGGCTAGCTACCTAGCTAGCCAGCTGGCTTAATTAGCTGGCTTAACTACCTACCTACCTATCTAGCAATCTAGCTAGCCAGCTGACTTAACTAGCTGACTTAACTAGCTAGCAGATATAACTAGCTGACTTATAGAACTAGCTTCCTAGCTAACCAGCTGACTTAACTAGCCGGATGAATAGCCATCTGCCTTAACTAGCTTGTTAACTAACTAACCAGTTGAATAGACAACTGACTTAACGAGCTGAATTAATTAGTTAGCCAGCTGGTTTCCAACTGACTTAAACAAGCTGGCTACCTATCTA
>NW_007060184.1:0-401 GCF_000164805.1 Carlito syrichta
AGCTGCCTCCGAGTAGTTTTCTTCTCTCCGTCTCTGATTCACCGGTGCGGTCCTAACCCTCCCTCTGGTCAGTGCAGGTCACCGACAATAAATCAATGTTAAAACAATTGCATGCATAACAGCAGCAAAAATATAAAATGCTAAAATAATCCATATAAGAAATTCAGGACTCAAGGGAGTGTTTATATAAAAAGAAAAAAAAGAGTCATATCTAGATGAAAAACAATCTTAGCTCTGTCACTTGCTAGCTATATGATAATTAACAATTAACTTTTTTTTTTTTTTGAGTTGGAGTCTCACTCTGTCACCCAGGCTGGAAGGTAGTGGCATGCACCCAGTCACCGCAGCCTCGACCTGCTGGGCTCCTGTGATCCTTCCGCCTCAGCTTTCCATGTAGCATG
>NW_007060185.1:0-365 GCF_000164805.1 Carlito syrichta
AAGCACGCCCTGGAATGGAGGCCACCACATACCATGTAGCTCAGAGCCTGGGCACTACCATGTGCAACCTGAGTGTTTGTGTTCCAAGGAGTGATGAGGTCTTTCTATGTGGCCCAAGCTGGTCTCAAACTCCCATTGGTTCACCAGCTCAGCCTCCCAAAGCCACAGCCCAATTATCTGCAAATCCACTGTCACTCCAAAACTCTATGCCCAAGTCTGCAGCCTCCTGCCTGAATAATCTGTCTGTTCATGATGATCCCAATGCCATACATAAATGGCTGCTCTTATTTTCTTTCCTTTTTTTTGAGTCAGAGTCTCACTCTGTCACCCAGGTTGGAAGGTGGTGGCTTGCTCCCGGAAACCAC
>NW_007060186.1:0-364 GCF_000164805.1 Carlito syrichta
TGGCGAGACCTCATCTCTACAATAAATAAAAAAATCAGCCAGGCGTGGTAGTGCGTACCTGTAGTTCCAGCTACTTGGAAGGCTGAGGCGGAACGATTGCCGGAGCCCAGCAGGTGAGACTCCAACTCAAAAAACAAAACAAAAACAAAAAAAACTTTCTCCTTATCAATCACAGATAAAAATCGGCACAAGGTCACCACCCGGGGTTGTGTCTATGCTCAACGGTAGGGTTCTACCCAAACTTTCCACTGTTTCTTGCCAGCCTCAAGGGGCTTGGCATGACCTTCTAGACTAGGGAACTGCTGGGCTGGGATGGGCATGGGACCCTTTGCAGGGCCTGGTGAGAGCTGGTGCTGACCTCCCA
>NW_007060187.1:0-364 GCF_000164805.1 Carlito syrichta
ACACAACCCTCACCCAGGGACATTTCTTTCGCCCAGTCCCATTTTTTCTGGCTTACAAGTAAGTCGCCCTTCAAATACGCCACGCACAGTTGAGAATCTGTGTACTATTCTGATGATTTTGAAGACAGGGTCTGCTCTGTGGCCCAGGTTGGGGCCCGGGGCATGACTGTTGTTCACTGATAGCCTCAAAATCACGGGCTCCAGCGATCTTCCTGCCTCAGTCTCCAGAGTGGCTGGGACAATGGACACCACAACCCCAGACCCCCTGTTTGGATAGGTGCTGAGACCAGGTCTCCCTGCATGACCCGGACTGGCCTTGGGCTCCTGGGCACCAGCCATCCTCCTGCCTCAGCGTACAAGAGCT
>NW_007060188.1:0-364 GCF_000164805.1 Carlito syrichta
AATTTTTTTTTTTTTTTTTTTTTTTTTTTTTTTTTTTTTTTTTTTTACTCTTCATGAACTCTAACTTCCTTTGTTTTTCAGTTTCAGCCTTGACCTTATCTTCTATTTCACTGGGGGGGGGGGGGGGAGTCTTCGTTATTTTGAGGGAACATATATCAATCTAATCGGAACATATTCTGTACATAACTGCCTGTGAGATCTCTTCCTATACATTTCATAGTTACCTTGAAATATCTTTCCCCACCACTCCTCAAATAAAACTGTTTCCCTTCCATTGTTACCTATTTCAACGAGTGGCACTTCCATCCGTGTAGTAATACAAGCCAGAAATCTTGACAGCCCCCTTTCTCACACCCTCTTTTTA
>NW_007060189.1:0-573 GCF_000164805.1 Carlito syrichta
AGCCAGCTGGCTAGCTGGTTAAGTAAACTAGTTATGTCAGCTGGCTAGCCAGGTAGCAAGCTAGTTAAGTTAGCTGGCTAGGCAGCTGGCTAACTAGTCATGTCAGCTAGATAATTCAGCTGGCTACCAAGCTGGCTAACTGGGTAGCTAGCTAGTTAAGTCAACCGGCTGGCCAGATGACTAGCTGGTGAAGTCAGCTAGTTAAGTCAGCTGGCTAGCCAACTGGTTAGCTGGTTAAGTAAACTAGTTATGTCAGCTGGCTAGCTAGGTAGCAAGCTAGTTAAGTTAGCTGGCTAGCCAGCTAGCTAACTAGTCATGTCGGCTAGATAATTCAGCTGGCTACCCAGCTGGCTAGCTGGGTAGCTAGCTAGTTAAGTCAACCGGCTGGCCAGATTACTAGCTGGTGAAGTCAGCTAGTTAATTCAGCTGGCTAGCCAACTGGTTAACTAGTGAAGTCAGCTAGTTAAGTCAGTGGCTAGCAAGTTAAGTCATCTGGTTAAGTCAGCTGTCTATCCAGCTGGGTAGCTAGGTAACAAGCTAGTTTAGTCAGCTGGCTAGCAAGCTGGCTAGCAA
>NW_007060190.1:0-496 GCF_000164805.1 Carlito syrichta
AGAGTGGGACTCTGACTCAAATAAATAAATAAAAGAATAAGTCTTTGTAAGCTGAATGTGACCATCCTACCATGGATAATGTGGTAGGGAGGGGCGTGGTGATCACTGGGTGTTTTAGGGCAAGTATATAACCCAAAGAACACATTTCTAAGCTTTTGAAACACAGGCAAAATGGTACTCAGTAAAACAGTGTTCAGTGGCTGTTTCCTTCTAGTGCAGGAAAAAACACCAGACATGACAAAGGTTGACTTTGCCAACTTGTCATAAATACAGACTATTGGGAGGGGGATATTGAGGCAGGACGGGGAACTCTTGGCTCTTCAGAACCAATTGATAAAGAACCCAATCTTCTAGCCCAGTGGTACCCAACCTTTTTGGCATCAGGGACTGGTTTCGTGAAAGACAATTTTTCCACGGACTGGGGTGGCCATTGTTCCGGGATGATTCAAGTGCATAACATTTATTGTGCACTTTATTTCTATTATTATTACATTGT
>NW_007060191.1:0-5249 GCF_000164805.1 Carlito syrichta
GGCTTAACTAGCTAGTCACCTAGCTAGCCAGCCAGTTAGCCAGCTTACTTAACTCGCTGACTTAACTAGCTATCCACCTGGCTAGCCAGCTCACTTAATTAGCTAGCTACCTACCTAGCCAGGAGGCTAGCCAGCTGACTAGATGATTTAACCAGCTAGCCAGGTGGCTAGCCAGCTGACTTAACAAGCTAGCTATCTAGCTAGCCAGATGGCTAGTCACTTGAAAAAACTAGCTGACTTCACCATCTAGCCAGCTGAATAGTCAGCTGACTCAACTATGTGATTTATCTAGTTAGCCTGCTGGCTAGCCAGCTGACTTAACTAGCTGACATCACTAGCTAGCTAGCTGGATAGCCAGCTGACTTAATTAGCTAGCTACCTATGTATCCCGCTGGCTCACCAGCTGACATAAGTACCTAGCTACCTAGCCATCCAACTGACTAGGTAGCTGACTTACCTAGGTGACTTAATTAGCTATCCAGCTGGCTATCCAGCTGACTAAACTAGTTGCCTACCATGCTAGGCAGCTGTCTAGCCAGCTGACTTAACTAGATAGCCACCTGGCTTAACTAGCTGACTCAACTAGCTAGCTACCTACATCACCAGCTGATATTACTACCCAAAATAAATAGCTAGTTACCTACCTAGCTATCTAGATAACTAGCCGACTTAACTAGCTGACTTAGCTAGATAGCTAGCTGACATAACTACCTACTTAACAAGCTACCTTTCTAGCCAGCTGAATTATCTAGCTGAAATAACTGGTTACCCAGCTGTCTAGCCATCTGTCATAACTAGCTTTTTAACTAGCTAGTAGCTGGCTAGCCAACTGACTAAACTAGGTAACTTAAGTAGCTGCCAGTTGGCTAGCCAGCTGACTTAACTACCTGACTTAACTCGCTAGCCAGCTGACTTACTTAGCTGACATAACTAGCTAGTTACCTAACTAGCCAGCTGACTTAAGTAGCTGACTTATCTAGCTAGCAATCTAGCTTGCCAACTGGCTGGTCAGATGAATTAACTAGCTGATTTAACCAGCTATCCAGCTAGCTAGCCAGCTGACTTTACTAGCTTACTTAACTAGCTAGCTAGCTGGCTGGCCACCTGAATTAACTAGCTGACTTAAACAGTTGGCCAGCTGGCTAGCCAGATGACTAAACTAGCTAGCTACCTAGCTAGAGAGCTGGGAAGCCAGCTGAATTAACTACCTGACTTAACTAGCTAGCCAGCTGGCTAGCCAGCTGACTTAACTAGCTTGTACCTAACTAGCCAGCTGGCCAGCCAGCTTACTTCACTAGTTGACTTAACCATCTAGCCAGCTCGGTAGCCAGCTGACTAAACTTGCTGATGTAACTAGTTAGCCAGTTGTTTAGACAGAAGACTTAACTAGCTCTCTACCTAGCTAGCTAGCTGGCTAGTCAGCTGACTTAACTAGCTGACTTAATTAGCTAGACTGCTGGCTACCCAAGTGACTTAACTAGCTCGCTACCTAGCTATCTAGCTGGGTAGTCAGCTCACATAACTAGCTGGCTTAAACAATTGCCTTGTTGGCTACTCAGCTGAATTAGCTAGTTTGCTATATAGCTAGTCAGCTGACTAGCAAGCTGACTTAACTAGTCGATCTAACTAACTAGACAACTGTCTAGCCAGCTGACTTAAGTAGCCAGCTACCTAGAAGCCAGTTGCCTGGCAAGCTGACTTAACTAGGTGACTTAACTATATAGATATCAGGCTAGACAGCTTATTTAAATATCTCGCTACCTCACTCGCCAACTGTCTAGCCAGATGACTTAACTAGGTGACTTAACGAGCTAGCCAGCTGGCTAGCTGTCTGACCTAACTGCCAAGGTACCTAGCTAGCCAACTGGATAGCCAGTTGCCTTAACTAGCTAGCTAGCTACATCGCCTGCTGGCTTGCCAGCGGACTTAACTATCTAGCTATGTAGCTAACCAGCTGGCTATTGAGCTGACTTAACTAGGTTACTTAACCAACTAGTTAACTGGATAGCCAGCTAACTTAACTAGCTAGCTACCCAGTTATGCAGCTGGCTCGCCAGCTGACTTAACTCAATGACTTAACTAGCTAGCAAGCTGACTTAACCAGCTATAATCCTAGCTAGTCAACTGAATTAACTAGCTGACTTAACTAGCTAGCTACCTAGCTTGCTATCTAGGTAGCCAGCTGACTTCACTAGCTGACTTAACTGGCTAGCTAGCTGACATAGCTAGCAGTCTTATGTAACTTAATTCCTAGCTAGCCAGCTGACTTAACTAGCTTAAATAACTCACTATCCACATAGCTAAACATCTGACTGAATTAGCTTTTTAACTAGTTAACCAGCTGGAGAGCCAAAAGACTTAATGGGTTAACTTAACCAGCTAGCCAGCTGGCTATCCAGCTGACTTAATTAGCTGGCTACCTATCTAGCCAGCTATTTAGCCATCTGACTTACCTAGCTAACTTAAGCTAGCAAGCTGACTAACCAGCTCACTTAACTAGCTAGCTGTCTACCTAACCAGCAGGATAACCAGCTGACTTAACTAGGCTAATTGAACAGCTAGCCTGCTTGCTAGCAAGCTGACTTATCTAGCTAGCTACCTACCTAGCCAGCTGGCTAGACAGCTGACTAAACTAGCTGACTTAACCAGCTAGCCAGTTGGCTAGCCAGCTGAATTAACTCATTGACATCACTAGCTAGCCATTTAGCTATCAGCTGACTTATCTAGCTACCTACATTGCCAGTTGACTAGCCAATTCTCTTAACTACCTGAATTAACCAGCTATCCAGCTGTCTAACCAACTAACTAAACTAGCTAACACCCTAGCAAGCTAGCTGCCTAGCCATATGACTTAACTAGCTGACTTAACTAGCTAACTATCTAGTTAGCCAGCTGGTGTAAATAGTTAGCTAACTAGCTAACTACATAGCTTGCCAGGTGACTTAAATAGTTAGCTAACTAGCTAGCTGCCAGCTAGCAAGCTGACTCAAATAGTTAGTTACCTAGCTAGCTAGCTGTCTTCACTAGCTAGTTAATTAGTTAGCTTACTCGTTATCTAACGTGCTAGCTAGGTGACTTAATTATCTTACTTAACTCATTAGCTATCGAGCTAGCTATTTGACATAACCAGTTGACTTAAATCGTTAGCTAAGTAGCTAGTTAGCTGACTCATCCAGCTGACTTAACTCGTTAGCTAAGTAGCGAGCTAGCCTACTCAACCAGCTGACTCAACCCGTTTGCTAACTAGCTAGCTTGCTGACTCAACCAGCTGACTTAACCCATTAGTTACCTAGCTAACTACCCTACTCAACCTGCTGACTTAACTGATTAGCTAAATAGCTAGCTAGCTGTCTTAACCAGCTGACTAAATTAGAAAGCTTACTTAACTAGCAGACCTAGCTAGCTGACTTGACTACTTAGCTAGCTGACTTAAATGGCTGACTTAACTAGTTAGCTAGCTGACTTAACTACCTGAATAATATAGTTAGCTAATTATTTAGCTAACTGAATAACTTGCTGACTTATCTAGCTACTTAACTAGTTAGGTAGCAGACTAAAGTATAAGACTTAAATAGTTAGCTCACTAGTGAGCTAGCTGACATAGCTAGCTAGCTGGTTAGTTAGCTGACTTGGCTAGCTGCCTTAACTAGTTGGCTAGCAAGATAGGTAGGTGACTTAATGAGTTGGTTAACCAGTTAGCTGTCTGTTTTAGCCAGTTGGTTAATGAGTTAACTAACTGAATTAACTAGTTGGTTGACTAGTAAGTTAGGTCACTTAACTTGTTGGCTGATGAGTCGGCCCAGCGAGTTAGCTGGTTTAATACATGGGCTGACTCTCATTCAAATTGTTAACTGGCTTAACATGGTGGCCCACTAGTCGGCCGACTAGTTAGCTGGGTGAACGAGTTGACTGACGAGTTTGCCCACTAGTTAGCATGGTAAGTTGTTGTCTGACTGGTTTCCTCACCTAATAAGTCACCCAACTATTTGGTTGACTCGCTGGCTGTCCTAATTAGTCGGTCAACTAGATAACTGAACTAACTTCTCAGCTGACATTTTGGCCGACTACTAGGCAGACTGGTTAGCTGACATAACTAGTTGGACGGCTAGTCGGCCGACAGGTTAGCTGATTTAACTAGTTGGCCGGCAAATGAGCAGAATTGTCAGCTGAATAAACTAGTCGGCTGGTGAGTGAGCCAACTGGTCAGTTGACTTAATTATTTAACTGGGGAGTGACCTGACTGGTCAGCTGACTTTAGTCGGCTAGCAAGTGAGCTGACTGGTCAGAAGACTTAAGAAGTTGACCAGCGATTGAGCAGACTGGTGAGTTGATTTATCTAGTCAGTTTTTGAGTGAACTGCCTAAACTAGATGGCTTGCCAGCTGACTTAACAACCCAGCTACCTAGTTAACCTGTTGGCTAGCGAGCTGACTAACTAGGTGACTTAACTAGCTAGCCAGCTGGATAACCAGCTGACTTAACTAGCTAGCTACACAGCTAGGAAGCAGGCTAGCCAGCAGACTTAACTAGCTGATTAACTAGTTAACCAGCTCACTTAACTAGCTGACTTATCTAGCTAGCCAGCTGACATAACTAGCTGACTTAACTAGCTAGCTACCTAGCAAACCAGCTGATTATCTAGCTGTAATAACTTGCTAGCCCGTTGTCTAGCCATCTGAATTGGCTAGTTTTTTTTACTAACTAGCGAATTGGCTAGCCAGCTGACAATGTGGTGATGAAACTATCTAGGAAGCTGGTAAGCAGGCTGACTTAACTACTTGATAAACGAGGTAGGCAGTTGAATAACTAGCTGACTTAACTAGTTATCCAGCTGGATAGCCAGCTGACCTAAGTAGCTGACATAACTAGACGCCTGATGACTAGTCAACTGACATAACTAGCTACCTAAATACATAGCCCACTGGTTTGCCAGCAGACTTAACTATCAAACTACCTAGCTAACCTGCTGGCAAGAAATCTTACTTAACTAAGTGACTTAACTAGTTAGCCATCTGGCTAGCCAGCTAACTTAACCAGCTAGCTATCCTGCTAGGCAGTGGGATAGTCAACTGACTTAACTAACAGACTTATCTAGCTACCCAGTTTACTTAACTAGCTGACTTAACTAGCTAGCTACCTACCTAGTCAGCTGACTTAACTAGCTGATTTAACTAGCTAGCTCCCTATGTCGCTATCATATAGCTAGCTGACTTAACTAGCTGATTTAACTAGCTAACTACCTACCTAATC
>NW_007060192.1:0-363 GCF_000164805.1 Carlito syrichta
AAAAAAAAAAAAAAAAAAAATAAATAGGTCTTTCCGTATTTTTATGTATGTGTTTGTGTATGTGGACTGCGAATTTGTGCATTCTAAAATTTGCATGTCATACACAGATGCATATTATTTCCATGTTTCTTATTTTGGTATTTTGTACAACCACACCTTTTTTTAATAACATAAAAATCTTTAGCTCAGAGGTGACGAATGGATCAGGTAGATGAGGCTAGACCTGTCCCAGGCCACTGATCATTGAGGTGATTCTGATCTGAAAAAAACAAAAACAAAAACAAAATCCTCAAATCTCCCTTTTTGCCGGGCTCAGTGGCTCAGCCTGTAATCCCGTGCTTTGGGAGGCCGAGGTGAGTGAAT
>NW_007060193.1:0-416 GCF_000164805.1 Carlito syrichta
AGTGGGGCTGTAGGTTTACTCTCTGAAATAAAATGTGGTTAGCAGAGGGAAGAGAATGGAGCAGACAGTGGGGGGAAGATGGGGGTGGACAGAGAGAGGAGTAAGGGGGGGAAACAGACGAGTGTATCAGCAAATGGAGAGAGAGACCTAAACTGAAAAAGCAATAGATCACAGCTAGACTAACCAGCTCCCATAGAAAAAAAAATAAAACATACAATGATGCTAAATACAAGCTAACCAGCCACCTTATTAGTGTTCTGTTCCTCTATACAAAGATATGGTTTACAGAGAGGAGAATAGATAACAAAAGGAAGAGAAAAAAAGGAACAAAGAATAAGAATAGAATCAAGTCATTAAACTAACAGAACCAATCGAGCACACTCTGAGACTTTTCATTTAAGTCCAATGTCCTTTCA
>NW_007060194.1:0-362 GCF_000164805.1 Carlito syrichta
AGAGATAAAGGAGAAGAAGAAGCCCTTAGGGTCTGTGGTGGTGTTGAGAGCTGAGGCGGGGGTGTTTTCCCTTGCCTGGGGGCCGGAGGAGGAGGGGTTTAAAGTTCGTTACCTCTGGAGTTCCCCGGAAAGTTTTTACTGTCTTGTTTGGGGAGTGGGAATTGCCTATTCAACGAGTGCTAGTGCGAATGTGGCTGGAGCATTCAGAAGGGTGGGGGGAGTGTGAGAGAGCAGGGTTGGTCACAGGTGCCGAATCAGGATCCCACCCAGGGGAGAGAGACCTGCACAAGGGCGAGAAAGGCCCGATTCACGCTGGGACCTAACACCTGTTAAAGCCAAGAGTTGAATGAGTCAAAGCGGGA
>NW_007060195.1:0-398 GCF_000164805.1 Carlito syrichta
CTAGTTTGCATTCCCACCAGCAGTATATAAGGGTTCCTTTTTCTCTGCATCCTCGCCAGCATCTGTTGTTGTTTGTTTTATTAATCGGCCATTCTGAGGTTAGGTTGTTTCTCCATGTGGTTTTGATTTGCATTTCTCTGATAATGAGTGAAGCTGAGCATTTTTTCATTTGTCTGTTGATTGCCCGTATATCTTCTTTTGAGAAGTGTCTATTCATGGCTTTTGTCCACTTCTTAATGTGCTGTATGTTTTGATTCTTTCAGCATTTTTGAGTTCCTTGTAGATCCTATAGATGTTAGGCCTTTTCCCATTCTGTGGGCTGCTACCCTGCTCTCTTGATGGTTTCTTTTGCTTTGCAGAAGTTTGTTAGTTTGATGAGGTCCCACTTGTCTATGTTA
>NW_007060196.1:0-441 GCF_000164805.1 Carlito syrichta
AATGAAGAGCTGATATCAATCTTATTGAAAGTATTCCAGGCAATCAAGAATGATGGAATCCTCCCTAACACATTTTATGAAGATAGCATCATACTGATACCCGTACTTGGCAAACACCTAACAAGAAAAGAGAATCACAGGCCAATCTCCTTAATAAACATAGAAGCAAAAATTATCAACAAGATCCTAGCAAATAGAATCCACAAACACATCTTAAGGATCATCCTCCATGACCAGGTGGGCTTCATTCCTGGGATGCAGGGCAGGTTCATTATTCACAAGACCATAATGTTATTAAACACATTAATGGATGCAAAACCAAGAACCACAGAATTATCTCTTTAGATGAAAAAAAAAGCATTCAACAAAATCCAGCATCCCTTTTTGATAAAACTCTCGAACACCTAGACAAAAAGGTACATTCCTCTAAACAATAAGAGC
>NW_007060197.1:0-388 GCF_000164805.1 Carlito syrichta
ACCCTGGTTGTGCCAAACCCCTGTGATGACAGACTTTGCCACAACCACATTTTTGGACAGTCGACTCTTCGGGGGATGCCCTGTTTAGTCTACCTGTCCGATCATGGGAGGCTCGTCATCCCTGCTAGCCGATTCCCCTCTTAAATGCCTTTTAAATAATCTCACCACACTTTCTCTTTCTCCTGATATAAAACCCAAATGCCTGATTCGTTTTTGCACACAAGATTGGCCAACATACCCCTTAGACAACCAAAATCAGTGGGCCCCCCCAGGGGTCCCTCAATCCTGATATTATTCGGGACATATAATTTTTGTGAGCGTTCAAAATGGTGGGTAGAGATTCCCTATGTTCAGTCCTTTTCTCCCCTCCGTGAACATCCCCGCCTCT
>NW_007060198.1:0-408 GCF_000164805.1 Carlito syrichta
CATTTTTCTTCAAGAGATAAACAAATTCATTAATCTTGTGAGCATCCCTGGGGGCTATGATATGCACAGAGGGAGAAAAGGTCAAAGAGAAAAGAAAATAAATGTAACAAACATCTTATGATTTAGATCTTAACAAAATTTGGACCCCCATTATAAGTCTAACCTTGGGGACTTTCATTAATTTTATGAAAGCATTTTCAAAAGCAGGCTAGAGATTAGAACGGTAACAAATGGCATGGGATGCCGTGTACCTGGGAACTCAGAGCTGATTCTCTACTAAATATCAGTACTATGGACTACCAAAATAAATAAATAAATAAAATAAACATTCCCTAGATATTAGAAATATATTTCTAATGGAGAGCTTTCCTCCTATCCTTGATAGGGTAGAATAGTGGAGAGAGCTTT
>NW_007060199.1:0-958 GCF_000164805.1 Carlito syrichta
AGGTGACTTAACTAGCTAGCCAGCTGTCAAGCCAGCTGAGTTAATTAGCAACCTACTTGGATAGCCAGCTGATAGCCAACTGACATAACTTGGTGACTTAGCTAGCTAGCCAGCGGTCTAGACTGCTGACATAACTAGCTACCAAGCTAGCCAGCTGTATAGTCAGCTGACTTAAATTGGTGTCTTAACTAGCTAACCAACTGACTAGTAGGCTGACTTAACTTGCTAGCTACGTAGCTAACCAGCTGTCCATTGAGCTGATTTAATTAGGTTACTTAACTAACTACCTAACTGGTTAGCCAGCTGACTTAACCAGCTAGCTACCCAGCTAGACACGTGACTAGCCAGCTCACTTAACTTGCTGACTTAACTAGCTAGCAAGCTAACATCTAGCTGATGTAACCAGCTAGATACCTAGTTCACCAGCTGGCTTAAATAGCTGACTTAACAAGTTACCTATCCTACATTAATAGCTGACTTATATAGCTAGATTCCTAGGTAACCAGTTGACTTAACTAGCAGAAATAAATAGCTAGCCAGATTGTTAGCCATCTGACTTAACAAGCTTTTTAACTAGCTAACCAGTTAGATAGCCAACAGACTTAATGAGCTGAATTAAATAGCTAGGCAGCAGGTTATCAGCTGACTAAAGTAGCTGACTTAACCAACTAGTCAGCTGGCTAGCCAGGTGACTTAACTAGTTGGCTACCTATCCAGTCAGCTGGCTAGCCAAGTGACTTACCAGCTGACTTAAGATAGCAAGCTCGCAAGCCAACTCATTGAACTAGCTAGATACCTACATAGCCTGCAGGCTAGCCAGCTGACTTAACAATATGACTTGAATAGCTAGCCTGCTGGCTAGCAAGCTGACATATCTAGCTTGCTACCTGCCTAGTCAACTGGCTAGACAGCTGACTAAACTAGCTGACTTATCAGCTAGCCAGCTGGCTAGCCAGCT
>NW_007060199.1:2029-3352 GCF_000164805.1 Carlito syrichta
CTTAGCTAGCTTACTTAGCTAGCTAGCTGGTTAGCTAGCTGACTTAGCTGGCTGACTTAAATAGTTAGCTAACGAAATAGCTAGCTGACTTAAAGAGTTGGTTAACTAGTCAGCTAACTGTTTTAACTAGTTGGTAAACGAGTTAACTAGCTGAATTAACTAATTGATTAACAAGTTAGTTAGGTGAATTAACTTGTGGGCTGACGAGTCGACCGAATACTTAGATTGTTTAACACATTGGATGCCTACTCGGCCGACTTGTTAGCTGGCTTAACAAGTCGACCGACTAGTTGGCTGAGTAGTTATCTGGGTTAACAAGATGAATGACGAGTTGGCCCACTAGTTAACAATGTTAACTAGTTGCCTGCTTTTTTGCTGACCTAACTAGTTGGCCGGAGAGTTGGCCGACATATTAGCTGACCTAATTACTCGACCAACTATTTAGCTGTGCTAACTTGTTGACTAACAAGTTGATTAACTAGTCAGATGATTGTTTAGCTCACTTTATGAATTGGACGACTAGTTGGCAGACCGGTTACCTGACTTAACTAGTCGGCAAGCGCATGAGCCAACATGTGAGCAGACAACTAGTTAGTGGGAGAGACAAGCGCCTGGTTGGCCGACTTAACAAGTCGGCCAGTGAGAGAGCCGATTGATAAGCTGACTTAAGTAGTCAGCTGTCAAGTGAGCTGACTGGTCAGCTGACTTAACTAATCTGCCGGTGAGTGAGCTGACTAGTTAGCTGACTTTACTTGGCTGGCGAGTGAGCCAACTGGTCAGAAGACTTAACTAGTTGGCTGGTGAGTGATCAGACCAGTGAGCTGAATTAACTAGTTGGCCGTCCAGTGAGCCAAGGGTGAGATCCCTTAACTAGTTGGCCAGCAAGAAAGACATTGGTGAGCTGACTTAATAAGTCGGCTGGCGAACAAGTCTACTAGTTAGATGGCCTGTTGACCTGCGAGACAGCCGATGAGTTAGTTGAACTTTTGGCTGGCGAGTGAGCCAACTAGTTTTCTGACCGGTTGGCAGGTGAGCGAGCAGACTAGTTAGCTGAACTGATGGAAAGCAAGCAAGACCACTAGTTAGCAGACTAGCTTGCTGATTTGCTAGTCCACTTATTAGCTAAGTAACTAGCTGATTTGCTAGCTGACATAACTAGATAGCTGACTAGCTAGCTGGTTGTGTGACTGACAAAACGAGCTAGCAAACAAGCTATCTAGCTGTCTATCTAGCTGATTAACTAGCTAGATAACTGGCTATTTAGCTGGCTATCTGACTTAAGTATCTAGCTGATCACTGACTAGACAGCTGACTGAAATAGCT
>NW_007060200.1:0-476 GCF_000164805.1 Carlito syrichta
GCTTGAATCCAGGCATTTGAGACCAGCCTGAGCAACACAGTAAGACCTCGCCACTACAAAAAAACAGAAAAATTAACCTGGTATGGTGGCATGCACCTGTAGACCCAGCTACTCAGAAGGCTGAGACAGGAAGATTGCCTGTGCCCAGGAGGTTGAGGCTGTGGTAAGCCATGATTGCACCACTGCATTCCAGCCTCAGTGACAGAGTGAGAACTTGACTCAAAAAAATAAAATAAAAAATAAAATAAACAAAAATTTTTTAATGAGAAAATGAAAACCACACATGATCCCCCTGTTTAGAGAGAACCATTTTGGTGCCAGGATTAGGATGAGGTGAGTGAAGCAATTTTGCATTTGTTTCAGGTGCAAAACATAAGGAGAGAGGGGAAAGTTACAAAAAGGTTATTTATCTTTATTACTTTTTTCAGTAATAAAGATAAATAATATTTTAATGTGACATTTTTTCAAAATCAAAA
>NW_007060201.1:0-504 GCF_000164805.1 Carlito syrichta
CCACTATCCCAGTCACCAGCAGCCCAAGCCCAGCCCGTGGCCTCCCAGCTGCAGGGGCGGGGCTGCGGCTCTCCATCATGGGAAGAGGGCCTCCGCAGACGACACCTCCTCCCATCTGCTTCGAATCAGTCTGGTTCTGCTCTCTGTGACTGCCTCTTGCAATGTTAGAGCCACCATCCACAGCCCAGCTGTGGCGATGACCTCAGCTGGCCCAGACCGCCCTCAAGGTCACGCCACGGCCCGGCCTGCCTTGCTCACAGCTGGGAAACCACCTCACCCCCGCCCCCACCGAGATGCTTGGTGCTCCCTGGGCCTGACATCAGCTCCATGGTGACAGCCCGCTGTCTGTGAGACAGTGACTTCCAGCTTCTCTGTGGCTCTCGCGTTGTGCCCACGTGGTGGCCCCATCACTCCATCTCCGTGTGATCTGTAAGTGACGGAAGAAGATGCAGCCGTCCAGTGTTGCAAACTCGCCAGAACTCGCGGGGCCAGTGGCCTGTGTGC
>NW_007060202.1:0-360 GCF_000164805.1 Carlito syrichta
AGCTGGATAGTCAGGTTGTTAGCTAAGTAGCAAGATAGTTAATTTAGCTGGCTAGCAAGCAGGCCAGCAAGTTAAGTCAGCTAGTTAAGTCAACTGGCTAGTCAGCTGGCTAACTAGGTAGCAAGCTGGTTGTTAGTTGGCTATCCAGTTAGCTAGCTAATTAAGATTGCTAGTTAAGTCGGATTGGTAGCGAGTTGGCTAGCTGGGTAGAGAGGTAGTTAAGACACCTGGCTAGCCAGCTGGCTAACTAGTTATGTCCGCTACTTGGCCCAGCTGCCAAACCATCTGGCTAGATGGTTGCTAGCTAGTTAAATCAGCTATTTAGCCAGCTGGCTAGCTAGGTAGCCAGTTAGTTAAGTG
>NW_007060203.1:0-359 GCF_000164805.1 Carlito syrichta
ATTCCATTCCATTCCAATCTATTCCATTCAATTTCATTCCACTTAATTCCATTCCTCTCCCTTCCATTCCATTCCATTCCTCTCCATTCCTTTCCACTCCATTCCATTTCATTCCATCCAATACCATCCCATTCCATTCCTTTTCATTCCATTCAATTTCATTCCTCTCCATTCCATTTCTCTGCAACCCATTTCATTCCATTGCATTCTATTCAATTCTATTCCATTTCTCTCTATTCCATTCCATTCCTCTTAATTCCATTCCATTCCTCTCAATTCCATTTCTCTCCATACCATTTCATTCCATTCCATTCCATTCCTCTCCATTTCATTCCATTCCATTCTTTTCCTCTCCATTC
>NW_007060204.1:0-359 GCF_000164805.1 Carlito syrichta
GGAGCTCTGCCCTCTTGGTCACAAGGGTTGTGTGACCTGCCTTCTGTGAAGTTTTCTTGTGTCCATAAAAGCCCGGGATGGGTCTGCCTCCTCATTGTCCAGGTGTAGCCCCAAGTCCCTGCAGCTGGAAAAAAGAGAGGCCTGTGTGGGAGGAGGGTGGACCAAGGAGTGAGTACTGGAACCAGAGCCAGACAGTCTGAACCCAGTCCTGGCCTTGCCACTGACAAGTCCACGAGCGTGAATAAGTGATGGAAAGACTCTAACCTGAAGGAAGTGGCCACTGGAGAGAGCAGTCGTGGGAAGGCGGTTGCACACGGCCTGGACTCCTCCAGCCCCCCACCCGCCCGCCCCCCCCCCCC
>NW_007060205.1:0-359 GCF_000164805.1 Carlito syrichta
AGAGGAAAAGGCACTTTCCTGTCCTTCATTCATGGGAGCTTTCAGAGGAAGCCACCGGGCAGGCCCGTCTGTCTCGCATCTTCTGCAACGAGTCCCAGAAGACTTGCCTCCACCCTCCACACTCGTGACCCACAGGAAAGACATGTGTGACCTCATGGAACAGACATCTCCAAGTTTGGTTGGTTGTAGGGAACAGAGCGAACAAGGCAGTCTGCCAAGTCTGCAGGCAGCCCACGTTCTGGTTGCCCTGTCTGCCACGTTCGTCGGGGACCCTTCCTCTCCTGATCACTCCAACATCCCCTGCCAATGTGGAATTTTCCCTGGGGAGCCATGGATGCCCACTGTGACACACATGGGAG
>NW_007060206.1:0-392 GCF_000164805.1 Carlito syrichta
ATGAGGTCTCGCTTCCCAGGTGGGTCTCGAACCCGCGGGCTTCGGCAATCCACTCACCTCAGCCTCCCGAAGGTGCGGGATTACAGGCTGAACCACCGAGCCCGGCTATATTGCTTTTCTACACCTTAATTTTCTAAGGTTTTGTTATTATTATTTTTAAGGTGTTGTTTTACTTCAAACTGCAGATGACTGTGTAATTTGGTGATAAGTTTTTATTTTATTTTTATTTATTATTATTATCATCATTCTGTTGCCCAGGCTGGAGTACAGTGGCATGCTCACAGCCACCGCAACCTTGACCTCCCGGGCTCAGGCAATCCTTCTGCTTCAGGCTTCCAAGTAGCTGGAACTACAGGCATGCACCACCATACCCAGCTAATTTTTTTATTTAT
>NW_007060207.1:0-405 GCF_000164805.1 Carlito syrichta
CCATCCTGTTTTTATCTAGTCATGGATATCGATCAGTCATCTACCATCTATCACCTGTCACTCTGTATTGATCATTTATCGATTGATCATCTGTCGATTATCTATCACGTATCAATGTATCGATCATTTATCGGCTTATCGATCCATCGTATTTCTCTCATCTAGTCATCCGCCATCTATTGATATCGATCCATCATCTGCCACCTATCACCTGTCAATCCGTATTGATCATCTATCGATCAATCATCTATCAATTATCACGTATCGATGTGCATCGAGCATTTATTGGCTTATCGATCCATCCTGTTTTTATCTAGTCATGGATATCGATCAGTCATCTACCATCTATCACCTGTCAGTCTGTATTGATCATTTATCGATTGATCATCTGTCGATTATCTATCA
>NW_007060208.1:0-358 GCF_000164805.1 Carlito syrichta
GCAAAGCCCCTTAAACCAAACACGTCCTCTCGGGTCTACCGTGGGGTCACACCTGTGAGCACCAAGGCCAGCTGGGAGCCCAATGCACAGACCCCTGGCTCTGGGTCTCTGGTACACATCTGTGACCCTGTGTGTGACTGTGGGAAGCCAGGCCGGTGTCCTGTGCTCAGAGCTGAGTATGGGACGTGATGAACAGTCACAGTCAACAACACGTTGTTGGAAATGGAGGAGGAATCTCAAACCGAAGACCCATGAGTAGGTTCAACAAGGCGGAAAAGGTTGTCCATGAAGTGAGGGGTCAGTTTCCAGTGTGAATTGTCTGAGGACGTCTATGAAGACCTATTTTCCTACTCCGCGC
>NW_007060209.1:0-587 GCF_000164805.1 Carlito syrichta
TAGCTATCTAGCTAGCAAGCTGGCTAACAAGCTGACTTAACTAGCTGACTTAACCAGCTAGCCAGCTGGCTAGCCATCTGACTTAATTGCCTAGCTATCTATCTAGCCATCAGGCTAGCCAGCTAATTTAACTAACTGAATTAATGAAGTAGCCACCTGGCTAGCCAGCAGATTTAACTAGCTAGCTACCTAACTAGAGAGCTGGATAGCCAGCTGACTTAACAAACTGACATAACTAGATGCCGGATGGCTAACCAGCTGACTTAACTACCTACCTACCTATATAGCCTACTGGCTTGCCAGCTGACTTAGCTACCTAACTACCTAGCTAACTTGCTGGCCAGCTAGCTTACTTAACTAGGTGACTTAATTAGCTAGCCATCTGTCTAGTGAGCTGACTTAACCAGCTAGCTAGCTAGTTCGCTTACTCGTTATCTAAAGTGCTAGCAAGCTTTCTTATTTATCTGGTTTACTCGTTAGCTAACATGCTAGCTAGCCGACTCAACAAGAATACTTAACTCCTTAGGTAACTAGCTAGTTATCTGACTCATCTAGCTGACTTAACTCGTTAGCTAACTAGCTAGCTA
>NW_007060210.1:0-474 GCF_000164805.1 Carlito syrichta
TTAGTTAAGTCAGCTGGCTAGCTAGTTAAGTCAGTTTGGTAAGTCAGGTGTGTAACCAGCTGCCAAACAGGATAGCTAACTATAAGTCAGCTGACTAGCCAGCTGGCAAGCTTATGTCACCTAGTTAATCAGAACACTCACTAGCAGGTTAGCTAGATAGGTAGTTAAGACAGCTGATAATCCTGTGTGCTATGTAGGTAGGTAGCTAGTTAAGTCAGCTGGATAGCCATCCCGTGTCTAGCTTTGTAAGCTAGATAAGTTGGCTGACTATCTAGCTGTCTAGCTATGTAGCTATCTGGTTAAGTCTGCTGGCTAGCCAGCTGGCTACTTCTTTACGTCAGCTAGTTATGTCAGATGGCTTGCCTCTTGGCTAGCTACTTTGTTAAGCAATTAAGTAATCTGGCTAGCCAGCTAACTAGCTAGTCAGCTATCTAATTATGTCAGCTGTCCAGCCGTCTGACTAGCTAGTTAAGA
>NW_007060211.1:0-486 GCF_000164805.1 Carlito syrichta
CTAACTAGTGGGTGAACTCATAAGTCAACTATCTAACCCAGTTAACAAGTCTGCCGACTAGCCAGTCAACTTTTTTATCCAGCTAATAAGTCGGTCGAGTAGTCAGCCAACGTACTAAACCAGCAAACTCTTCTGCAGATTCATCAGCCAAAAAGTAGTCACCTAGCTAACTCGTTAAACAACTAGTTAAGTCAGCTAGTTAACTCTTTTACCAACTAGTTAAAAAGGTAACTACTCATTAACCAATGGTTAAGTCAGCTAGCTATCTTGTTAGCCAACAAGTAAACTAGCTAAGTTAGCTAGTTCACTAGTTAGCTAACTATTTAAGTCAGATACTTAAGTCTGTTAACTAACTAGATAGGTAATTAGATGTCAACTAGTTATTCAGCTAGTTATTTAAGTCAGCTACTTTATTCATCTGGCTTTCCAGCTGGCTAGCTAGGTGGCTAGCTAGTTAAGTCAGCTGGCTAGTTAGATGGCCAGCTA
>NW_007060212.1:0-356 GCF_000164805.1 Carlito syrichta
AAAATGAGTTGAGAAAAACCCGTGAAGATTCCACCCTGAAATCTGGTTCCACTCATCTTTCCACTACTGTCTCACTACCAGAAGCTTTATGAAACTGTAAGGAACAGATTTGCAGGCAGCCCAGAGTTGAACATTCCCATGGGGGTCCAGAAAGAGCTAGAACTGAGTAGCTTTATGTTTGTCACAAAATGTGGAGGTTTGCATGGGAAAGTGCTGAGCCCTGTGTTCAGACATCTTTCCCCTGAACCCCTCGGTGAGGAAGAGATAATACCTGCCCCAAGAAGCTCCATTTCTCTCTGATAAAGGCTCTTTATCAGAGCCTCTCCTAGTTCAGGCTTCATGAAAAGCACAGCATC
>NW_007060213.1:0-408 GCF_000164805.1 Carlito syrichta
AGCCAGCTGACTTAAGTAGCAAGCTACCTTGCTAGCCAGCTAGCTAGCCAGCTGACTTAACTAGGTGATTTAACTAGCTAGTCAGCAAGCTAGAGAGCTGACTTAACTATTTAGCTATCTAGCTAGCCAGCTGTCTAGCCAGCTGACTTACCTAGGTGACTTAAGTTGCTGGCCAGCTGGCTTAACTAGCTGATTTAACTAGGTTACTTAACTAACTAGCTGATTTAACTAGGTTACTTAACTAACTAGCTAACTGGCTCGCCAGCTGACTTAACTAGCTAGCTACACAGCTAGGCAGCTGGCTAGATATCTAACTTAACTTGCAGACTTAACTAGCTAGCCAGCTGACTTAACTAGCTAGCTACCTACATATCCCACTGGTTTGCCAGCTGACATAACTACATAGCT
>NW_007060214.1:0-409 GCF_000164805.1 Carlito syrichta
TAAAAACATAGATGGAAAGACTGTGGAATACACACACACATACACATATAAATATACATGCATGTATGTGTATGTGCATATATATATATATATATATATAAACGTGTAAGTAGAAGAACATAAATCAGCAGTGAAAAATATCAACAATGTTCATCCTCTGCTTGTAGAAATTTGTGACTGCTTAATTTTATTATTTATACTTTCAATATTTTCCAACACTGATAAAACACATAAGCAATATATTTGTGATTATAAAATGCTGTATTCAAAATATGATATAGATACCTGTATTAGTCAGAGTTCTCCAGAAAAAACAGAACCAATACGATATATAGTGCATGTGTGTGTAAATATATGTATATAAACAAATACACACACACACACACACACACACACACACACACACACA
>NW_007060215.1:0-504 GCF_000164805.1 Carlito syrichta
TGGGATTCGAGAGGTAGCATTTAAGCATGTAGAAATTGCAGATATTTTAAGGCTCAGCCCCAGAAGTATCATAGCTTTATTTCTTTCACATTCTGTTGAATTAAAGGAAGTTACAGAATCTTTCAAGATTCAAGGGGAGGAGAAAGATTGGCAGAACATTTGAGGTTGTCTTTAATCTACCACACAGTGTTTAGAGTGTTGAGTGCCAGATTATTTTAGGCTGAGAAGTTTCAAGAATAGGTAACAAAACTGGGCTATTGCCTGTAATCCCAGTACTTTGGGAAGAGGAGGGGAGAGGATTGCCTCAGCTCAGGGGTTTGAGACCAGCCTGGTTAACTTGGCAACACCTCATCTCTATAATAAATTAAAAAATTAGCTGGTGTGGTGGCGCATGCCTGTTGTTTCAGCTACTTAGAAGGCTGAGATGGAAGGATTGCCTGAGCCCAGCAGGCCAAGACAGTAGTGGCTGTGAGCATGCCACTACACTCCAGGAAAAAAAAAAAA
>NW_007060216.1:0-355 GCF_000164805.1 Carlito syrichta
GGAGCACGGGCCCAGAACAGCAACCACTGCCCTTGAGCAGGGAGGGTGGTAATGAGCTCTCCCACATCATAGCCAGCAGTGTTCACTCTGACAAACACCTGGTTCCCATCCTGGCTAGACGAAGGGATGACCAGGGGAGCTGTAATGACTCCTGATGTCCAGTCTGGGCCCACAGATTCCCACGAACGTGGTGGGAGCTGGTGCTGGGGTTGAAAAGCTGCAGGTTTTCCTCACGGCAGCCAGGCTGGGTCCATCGCTCTCTGCTCCACGTGGTGTTGGCTACAGGATCACGGCCTCGAGTCCTCACCCCGACTGCACAGGTTCCTGTGATCAACCTGGTGTCTGCGCAGCTAGA
>NW_007060217.1:0-354 GCF_000164805.1 Carlito syrichta
GAGTTAGCTAACAGTTTTAACTAGTTGTTAAACAAGTTAACCAGCTGACTTAAGTAGTTGATTAACAAGTTAGCTGGTTGAATTAACATTTTGGCTTACGAGTTGGTTGACTACTAAGCTGGTTAAAGACGTTAGATTACTACTAGGCAGACTTGTTAGCTGGCTTAACATTCAGCTGAATAATAGGCTGACTAGTTAGCTGGATTAGCTAGTTTACTGACGTGTTGGCCCACTAGCTAGCTCGCTTAACCAGTTGTCTGGCTGGTTTCCTGACCTAATTTGTCAGCCAACTGACTGGCCAACAATTTAGCAGGCCTAACTATTTGGCCTACTAGTTAGCTGAGCTAACTTGAC
>NW_007060218.1:0-1444 GCF_000164805.1 Carlito syrichta
GTTAGCTAGTTAAGTCATCTGGTTAGCTAGGTAGCTAGTTAGTTAAGTCATTTAGTTAAGTCAGCTGTCTAGCCAGCTGCAAAGGAGGATAACTAGCTAGTTAAATCAGCTGGCAAGCCAGCTGGCTAGCTAGTTAAGTCACGCAGTTAATTCAGCTTGCTGGCCAGCATGTTACCTAGGTAATTAAATAGATAACTCAACTGACAACCCTGTGGGATATGTAGGTAGGTAGCTAGTTAAGTGAGGTGACTAGCCATGAAACTATCAATTTATGTCACCTAGTTAAGTCACCTGGCTATCCAACTGTCTATCTAGGTAGTTAGCTGTTAAGTCTGTTGGGTAGACAGCTGGCTACTTCTTGAAATCAGCTAGTTAAGTCAGCTAGCTAGGCTGCTAGCTGGCTAGGTAGCTGGGCAATGAATTCAGCTGTTTAGCTTGCTGGCAAGCTAGTTAAGTCAGCTAGTTTAGTCAGCTGGCTAACCAGCTGGCTAGCTAGTTAACTCAGCTAGTTAAGTCAGTTGTCTAGCCAACAGGCTAGTTATTAAAAAGCTAGTTACATCAAGTGGGTAGACAACTGGCTCGCTAGTTATTTCAGCTAGTTAAGTCAGTTGGATTGCTAGGTAGCTAACCAGTTAATTCAGTTATATATGTCAGCTAGCTAGCTAGTTAAGTCAGCTAGTTAAGTCAGCTAACTAAATGAGAGTTAGCTAGGGAACTAGCTACTTAAAACATTAGTTAAGTCATCTGACTAGGCAGGTAGCTAGCTAGTTAAGTCACCTAGTTCGGTAAGCTGGCTAGCTAGCTAATACACCTAGTTATGTCAGTTCACTGGCCAGCAGGTTAGCTATGTAACTAGGTAGATAAGTTTGCTGGCAAACCAGTGGTCTACGTATGTAGGTAGCTGGTTAAGTCAGCTGACTAGCAATCAGGCATCTAGTTATGACAGATAGTTAAGTCTGATGGCTATCCAGCTGTCTTTCTAGGTAGCTAGGTAGTTAAGTCTGCTGGCTAGCCAGGTGGATACCTTTTAAAGTCAGCTAGTTTTGTCAGCTGTCTAGCCTGATGGCTAGCTATTACCTAGGCAATAAGTTAGCTGGCTAACCAGCTGGCTAGGTAGTTAAGTAAGCTTGTTAAGTCAGTCTGCTAGCCAGCTTGCAAGCTAATTATCTAGCTAGTTATGTCAACTGCATAGCCATCTAACTAGATAGTTAAATCACCTAGATAAGTCAGCTGACTAGCCTGCTGGCTAACTAGGTAGCTTGCTATTTAAGTGAGCTGGCTAGACACCTTTCTAGCTACATAAGTCACCTAGTTAATTAAGCTGGATAGCCATCTGACTAGCTATGTAGCAAGCTACTTCATTCAACTGGCTAGAAAGGAGGTCCGCCAGTTAAGAGAGCTAGTTAAGTCAGCTGGCTAGCCAGCAGGCTAGCTAGGTAGTGAC
>NW_007060219.1:0-500 GCF_000164805.1 Carlito syrichta
TGACTGGGCCTCCTCCATCATATCTGCACTTTTTATGGGGTCTCCTCTGTTATTGACGCCTTATTGAGTGACCATTCTATCCTCCATATTTGTTGCCTTAATGACTAGTCCTCCTCTGTCAAGGAAATTCCAGTAATTGGATCTTCCCCATTATTTGTTTGTCCCAGTGACTAGCCCTACTTTGTGACTGGCGTTCTAGTAAATGGCTACTGTCTGTCATAGATGTCACAGTGACTGGGCCCCATCTATGTTAGGTGCACCCGTGACTACTTCTCCTTTGTGAACTCTGCCATTTTATCTGATACTCCTTTGTGAAGGGAGTGCTCCAGTAACTAGCTTTCTTCTGTGATCACTGTCCCAGATACTGTGTCTATGAAATATTGGGTACTCCAGTGACTAGCTCTTCTCTTTTATGTGACTGAGCTTCTCAGTGATACATATCCCAGTGACTGACCCTCCTTCAAAATGGGTGCCCTAGTGACTAGCCCTCCTTGATGATG
>NW_007060220.1:0-352 GCF_000164805.1 Carlito syrichta
AAAAAAAAAAAAGAAGAAGAAATAGAGAGGGACAGAGACAGAGACAGCGACTGAGAGAGAGAGGCAGAGAGACAGAGAGACAGACAGAGATAGAGAGACAGAGAGAGAGGCAAAGGGAGAGACCGAGACAGACACAGAGAGAGGCAGAGAAAGACAGAGAGAGGCAGAGACAGAGAGGCAGAGAGAGAGAGAAAGAGAGGCAGAAACAGAGACAGAGACAAAGAGATAGAGACAGAAGGAGAGACACAGAGACAGAGACAGACATAGAAAGAAACCAAGAGGTAGAGAGACAGAACGAGAGAGAGAGAGAGAGAGAGAGAGAGAGAGAGAGAGAAGCAGGACCACAGAGGAA
>NW_007060221.1:0-469 GCF_000164805.1 Carlito syrichta
AAATGGGAGCATATCCAATTAGTCAAAGAAATGAAAGCCCTTGAGAATGAGCTTAGCTCGCTCCTTCTTAAAGATGCCGCACCCAAAAAACAAAAGGCGCTCAACCCACCAATATTAACCTCTCCCGTCACGCGCAGTCGCGCCCTTAGACCCTCCAGTCAGGACAGTCTCGACAAGGACGAAACAGAAGAGTAGGATAATCCTGACTCTCAAGACACCCCCTCTGCTGAGGAGGCCTCCGATGCAGAGGAGCCCGAGGGTGATGCAGAGGAGCCCGAGGGTGACTCTTCCCATGGACAGAAGTATCGTAGACTCAATCTTAAACATCTTAAAGACCTGAAGGCTGCAGTCAATTTATATGGACCCACTGCACCCTACACCCTAACACTTCTTGAGGGCCTCAGTGACGGGTGGCTAACACCAAATGACTGGCTTTCATTAGCTAGGGCTACCCTCTCCGGGGGCGACT
>NW_007060222.1:0-390 GCF_000164805.1 Carlito syrichta
ACTAGTCAGCCAATTAGTTAGGTGAGCAAACTAGCCAGCCAACTAGTTTACCATACTAACGTGTGGGCCAACTCGTCAGTCAACTAATTAAACCAGCTAATTATTTGGCCAACTAGACGACTGACTTGTTAAGCCAGCTAATAAGTCAGCCGAGTAGTCAGCCAAAGTGTTAAACCAGATAAGTAGTCATCCACATCATACACCAAGTTGTCACCTAGCTAACTCATTACCCAACTAATTAAGACAGCTAAATAACTTGTTTACCAAATAGCTAAAATAGTTAGCTAACTCATTAATCAACTTGTTAAGTCAGCTAGCTATCTCATTAGCCAACTAGTTAAGTCAGCTAGCTAAGTAAGCTAGCTAATTAGCTAGCTAGCAAAGTCAGCT
>NW_007060223.1:0-352 GCF_000164805.1 Carlito syrichta
AGCTGACTTAACTAGATAGCCAGCTGGCTAACCAGCTGACATAATTGCCTATCTACCTAGTTAGCCAGCAACTTACCCAGCTGACTTAACTAACTGACTTAATGAAGTGGCCAGCTGACTAGCCAGCAGATTTACTAGCTAGCTACCTAACTAGACAGCTGGATTTCTGGCTGATTTAACTAGCTACCTACCTACATAACGCGCTGGCTTGCCAGCTGACTTAACTACGTAACTACCTATCTTCCCTGCTGGCCAGTGAGCTGGCTTAACTAGGTGACTTAATTAGATAGCTAGCTGGCTAGCCAGCTGACTTAACCAGCTAGCTAACTAGTTAGCTTACTTGTTATCTAAC
>NW_007060224.1:0-351 GCF_000164805.1 Carlito syrichta
CCAATTCGTCAGTCAAGTGTTTCACTGAGCTAACTAATCGGCCGACTAGTGGGCCACCTTAAGCCAGCTAACATGTTGGCCGAGTAGTCAGCCAATGTGTTAAACCAACTAACTAGTCAACTGACTCATCAGCCAACAAGTTAAGTCATCTAGCTAACTCGTCAACCACCTAGTTAAGCCAGCTAGTAAACTCATTAACCAACTAGTTATAACACTTAGCTAACTGGTTAACCAACTTATTAAATCAGCTATCTCATTAGCCAACTAGTTAAGTCAACTATCTAAGTCAGTTAACTAACCAGCTAGCTAGCTAAGTTAGCTAACTCACTAGTTAGCTAACTATTTAAGTCA
>NW_007060225.1:0-353 GCF_000164805.1 Carlito syrichta
CTCCCTCTCCCTCTCCCTCTCCCTCTCCCTCTCTCTCCCCCTCTCTGTAACAGCCCCTTTAATAAATCTCTTGGTCCCGGCTGGGTGCGGAGTCGTTACAGGTGCCGAAATCCTTTCACCTGGAAACAGGAAGACAACTGGGAGGCTACCACAAGATCAGGCAGGAGACGAGGTGGTTGGATCCATTAGGTCGAGGAGGCGAAGACACAGGAGGGCAGATTCTGAATCTGCTGAAGGGATTTGATGGTGGACAATGATGGGAAATAAGGGTGAGAGAGAAGTCCAAGCCGACTACAAGGCTTATAGCTCGGGAAACTCCAAGAAGGATGCTGCCATTCACTGACTGAGTTAGG
>NW_007060226.1:0-1633 GCF_000164805.1 Carlito syrichta
AATTTTATCATGCACCTTCTCGGACCACAGTGGAATAAAAATAAACATCAACACCAACAAAATTCCCCCAAACCACCAAGACATGGACACTAAATAGCATGATGCTAAACCACACCTGGGTCAATGATGAAATCAAAACAGAGATTAAAAGATACCTAGAAGCAAATGAAAATGAATAGACATCTTACCAAAATCTCTGGGCTGCCATGAAAGCTGTAGTAAGAGGGGAATTCATATTTCTACAAATGCACATGAAGGATCACAAATTAACAGCCTAACAAGTCACCTTAGGAAGCTGGAAAAGCAAGGCCACCGAAACCCTAACTTCAGCAGAAGAATCCAGATCACCAAAATAAAAGCCCAAATCTGGGACATAGAAGACAAAAAGATAATACAAAAAAAATCAATGAACCAAAAAGCTAGTTCTTTGAAAGGATAAACAAGATCGATGGTACTCTAGCCTGACTGACCAAGAAAAAAAGAGAAAAAGCCCAAATGAATACAATCAGAAACACAAAAGATGAAGTCACCTCTGACCCTGAAGAAATACAAAAGATCATTAGCGACTACTATGTACACTGTTATGGAAACAAACTTGAAACCCTTAAGGAAATGGAAGACTTTCTGACATCACACATCCTGCCTAGGTTGAAACAAGAAGAAATCAAGACCCTAAATAGACCAATAACAATCAAGGAAATTGACTAAGTCATAAGAAAACTACCTACAAAAAAAAAAAAAAGTCCTGGACCAGATGGCTTTCCAGCAGAATTCTGTAAGACTTTTAAGGAGGAGCTGATACCAATCCTACTGAAAGCATTCCAGGCGATTGAGAAAGATGGAATCCTCCCCAAATCATTTGATGAAGCTAACATCACATTGACACCCAAGCCAGGTAAAGACCCAACAAAGAAAGAGAACTACAGACCAATATCTTTGATGAACATAGATGCCAAAATTCTCAACAAGATCCTAGCAAATCAGATTCAACAACACATCTCAAAAATCATCCATCATGACCAAGTAGGCTTCATCTCTGGGACGCAAGGGTGGTTCAACATTCACAAGATGATAAATGTAATTAAATACATCAACAGACATCAGAACAAAAACAACATGATTATATCATTAGATGCAGAAAAAGCTTTTGATAAAATCCAGCACCCCTTCTTGATAAAAACCCTCGAACATCTAGGCATACATGGAACATGCCTCAAAATAGTAAAAGCCATCAACGAGAAACCTACAGCTAGCCAACTCCTAAACAGACAAAAATTGGAACCATTTTCTCTGAAAACTGGAACAAGACAAGGATGCCTACTCTCAACCCTCTTGTTCAATATAGTATTGGAAGTCCTGGCTAGAGCAATCAGAAAAGAGAAGGCAATCAGGGATATCCAAATAGAAAAAGAGGAAGCCAAGTTATCTCTCTTTGCAGATAACATGATTATTTACCTTGAAAACCCAAGAGAATCTGTCAAAAGCCTCCTTGCACTGATAAAGGGCTTTGGGAAAGTCTCAGGGTATAAAATAAATGTGTAAAAGACAGTTGCATTTCTTTACACCAATAATAAACAAACAGAAAGCATAATCCCATTCACAATAGCCACAAAAAAAAAAAAAAAAAAAAAAA
>NW_007060227.1:0-351 GCF_000164805.1 Carlito syrichta
ATACTGGACACAGCTGAGGAAAGAATAATGAGCTTGAAGATAGGTTCATAGAAACTTCAAAATATAAGATGCAAAGAGAAAAATAATTAAAACAATCTAAACAGAACATCTAAAATCTATAGGATGATTTCAAAATGTATAACCTGTATGTAATTGTAATACCAGAAGAAGAAAGTAATATTAAACAGAAAAAAATCTTTGAAGTAGTAATAGACAGAAAAAACTTTTCAAAATTAATGACAACATCGAACAGTGATTCAGGACACTGAGATAAATCACACACACACACACACACACACACACACACACACACACACACACACCAAATGTAATTGGGAAAAAGTAAAAAAA
>NW_007060228.1:0-350 GCF_000164805.1 Carlito syrichta
ACAACTCCTCTCTAAGGTCTGTTGGCCTTGGGAAATGCACTTCCTGGTCAGCTGTTTCACCACATCACTTCCCATCTCAGGCCTCCAACACTGTCTATTTTTATCGATCTATTTTGCTCTTCCCTCTAAAAAACCCTCTCTGATTGATCTTTGAGACAGACAGAACTTATGTTCTCATTTGTCAACCCTTAGCCCCTGTTGAGAGACTCTCAATGACAAAAGAGAGAAATATTTGGTTTAAAAAGAATAATAAGTTTATTATTTCATCCAGGAGATCATTTCATGCACAATTCAGCTCGATCTATCTATCTATCTATCTATCTATCTATCTATCTATCTATCTATCTACC
>NW_007060229.1:0-368 GCF_000164805.1 Carlito syrichta
AGGAATGGAATGGAGAGGAATGGAATGGAATGGAATGGAATGGGATGGGATGGGATGGGATGGAATGGAAAGGAATGAAAAGTAGAGGATTGTAACGGATAGGAACGGAAAGGAGAGCAATGGAAACGAATGGAGAGGAATACAATGGAGAGGAATGGAGTGGAATGGATTGGAGAGGAAAGGAATGGGGAAGTATGCAATGGAATGGAGAGGATTGGAATGGTATGGAGTAGTATGGATTGGAATGGAATGGAATGGAATGAGGAGGAATGGAATGGAATGGATTAGGGAACAATGGAATATAATGGAGTGGAATGGAGAGGAATTGAATGGAATGGAGAGGAGTGGATTGGAATGGAGAGGCATAG
>NW_007060230.1:0-350 GCF_000164805.1 Carlito syrichta
AGCTTAATTAGTTGGCCACCTACCTGACCAGCCTGCTAAACAGCCGGCTTAAGTTGCCAGTCACCTAGCTAGGCAGCCAGCTAACCAGCTGCCTTAACTAGCTGACTTAACTAGATTGCCATCCGGCTAGTCAGGTGGCTTAACTAGTGAGCCACCAAGTGAGCCAGACTATCCAGTTCATTTAACTTGCTGACTAAACTAGCTAGCAAGCCGGATAGCCAGCTGACTTAATTAGCTAGCTACCTACCTATACAGGTGGCTAGCAAGGTAACTTAACTAGGCCAGCCAGCTGACCTAATGCACTAGTTACCTAGCTATCCAGATGGCTAGCCACTTGAATTAAGTAGATG
>NW_007060231.1:0-420 GCF_000164805.1 Carlito syrichta
GGAGCCACAATCATGTCACTGTACCTCAGATCGTCTGACTTAGTCTCCAGTGGCAAATAAGATGCCTACCACGTGGGTCACGATGGGCGTCCACAACTCCCCAAGGAAAGGTCCGCATGAGCAGAGCAAGACGAGGAGATCAGGAGAGGAAGGAGCCTTCCCCTCACCTGAAGGCAGCAGACAGAGTGACCGGAACCTGGGCTGGCCGTAATGGCTGCTGTACCTCGGGGCTATCTATTCTGTGAGCTATCACGCATCTTTGCCATGGAACACAAGTGTGGACGGTGGAGACAGGCCTTCCGGGACGCGTGGCCAAAGGCGTGGAATGGACGTGACCAGTAGCTACCTTTGAAACCTCCCGTGAGTGACAGACTGGAAAGTGCCTTTTCCTATCCCATCCCTTAGGGTGTCTTCTCATGC
>NW_007060232.1:0-348 GCF_000164805.1 Carlito syrichta
CCACGCCCAGCTAATTTTTGTTTTTATTTAGTGTAGAGATGAAGTCTCGCCTGTCCAGGTGGGTCTCGAACCCGTGGGCTCAGGCAATCCTTCTACCTCAACCTCAGTCTCCCAAAAGCGCAGGATTATAGGCTGAGCCACCGAGCCCGGCTTAAAATATTTCTTAAATTATGAAAGTAATATCACATTATCAGAACTTTAGGGAATGGCTGGACATGGTGGCTCATGCCTATCATTCCAGTACTTTGGAAGATCAAGGTCGAGGCTGTAGTGGCCATTGAGTGTGCCACTGCCCTCCAGCCTGGGCGACAGAGTGAGACTTCTACTCAAAAACAACAACAACAACAA
>NW_007060233.1:0-348 GCF_000164805.1 Carlito syrichta
ATGATTCTTTTTATTTCTGAGGCATCTACTATAATGTCTCTACTTTTATTTATGGTTTTACATGTTTGAATAGTCTATTTTTTTCTTAGTCTAGCTAAGAGTTTGTTGATTTCATTTTTAAAAAACCAGCTGTGAGTTTTATTGTTTTTTTCCTGCGATTTTTCTGTCTTCTATTTGATTTATTTTTGTTCTGATTATTATTTCCTTCCTTTTGCTAACTTTGGGTTTAGTTTGCTTTTCTTTTTCAAGCTCCTTGCAGCATAATGTTAGGCTATTTATTTAGGATGTTTCTTCTTTTTTTTTTTGAGTTGGAGTCTGACTCTGTCACCCAGGCTGGAGTACAGTGGC
>NW_007060234.1:0-348 GCF_000164805.1 Carlito syrichta
ATAAGGATTTATCAGCAATCTGGGCATCTGGGTCTCTACATAGTTCATAGTTACTTGCCCGGTGGATACGCTAAATCTGTCATTACAGATTCATAGGAACTTTCTGGTACTCTTGTTAGTTGTAATCAAGGATCTGTCCCTACAAATCCTTTTGTGACCTAGGAATATCCACCACCATAATCCTGTTCCCCAGAATCAAAAGGCATATTGGAACCAAATCCCTCGATTCAGGTGACCTCAAACTACAGAAAATTCCTGTGGATGGGCTTGTCAAAATTGGGATGTTGAGGTTTGAATTTTCCACATTTTGGGGAGGTCTTGTGAAGGGTAACCAGGAATCTTGGATTC
>NW_007060235.1:0-391 GCF_000164805.1 Carlito syrichta
CCTAACCCTTAACTGTACCCCACAACTTCACAGTAAAAAAAAAAAAAGATAAAAAAAAAAGAAATTCAGGCATCATTTGCTAATCAAAAATCATTAATGTCTGTACTCATCATTGTGGGAATTTGTGGAGCAGTGATTCTTTTGTTGCTGTGTTACTCCCAGTCATCTTCAGAGGGCTAAAGAAGAGCAATATGGAGTTTCATGGTTTCGTGCTAAAAAAATAAAAAAGGGGAGATGTTGGGAGCCCGCCACAGAGGCCCACTGAGAATTAGTGATCAGGAAGGGTTGACCCTGAGACCACTATAATGCGTTCAGGAGCTATTGACCCCACTTCCTTCCCCTTTCTACTCAGCACTAACCATATTAAACTCCTGTGAGCTCAAAATATAAA
>NW_007060236.1:0-347 GCF_000164805.1 Carlito syrichta
TCTCTCTCTCTCTCTCTTTCTTTCTTTCTTTTCTTTCTTCACTAGGTTGCCCAGGCTGCTCTCAAACCACCCAACTCTGGCCATCCTCTCGGACTGGGCCTCCCAAACTCCTGTGGTCACAGGATTTCCATTGGTCTTTCAGCCTGGTCTTGAACTCTGGGCTGGAGGTGAACCTCCTACCGAGATCTGCCCTCACACAAAGTTTTTAGGGTTTTACTTGGTGTCGAGGTAGGGGCTTGCAATGGTGTTCATCCTGGTCTCGAACTCCCAGGCTCCAGCCTTCTTCCAGTCTCGGCCTCCCTGAGTGCTGAGGAGACAGGTGTGAGTCACCTGGCCATCCCTGCCCA
>NW_007060237.1:0-371 GCF_000164805.1 Carlito syrichta
TACCCTAAGGCTGGTCTCCTCTGGGGTCTCTCCCTATTTCTGAGTCCCCATTCCCTAGCAAGGTTCTGCTCAGGGCCTCTCCCTGGTCTTTATCTCTGAGTCTCCCTAGTTTGCCAAACCGGTCTCCGCCTAGCTCTGTGAGTTCCTGTCTCTCTGTCACCCTCACTGAGTACTTCTGTTGTTCTGTCACCCTCTGTTTTCCAATCTCTGTCTTTGCCAATCTCTCTGTCTGTCTTTTTCAGTCTGTCTGTTTCTGCCTCTCTCTGGTTCTGGACTGTGTGTCTGTTTCTCCTTCTGTGTCTCACTCCGAGCTCCCTTGTCCCTCTCCATCCCTGTGACCTTCCTAAGTCTTCCCTCCTCAACCCCCCCCC
>NW_007060238.1:0-469 GCF_000164805.1 Carlito syrichta
TCCTCAGTGTGGTACAGTATTTTGGGGAGTAACTGTACCGAAATGCAAAAGCCCTCAGACTGAGTGAGTACCTGCCCATGAAAACACGAAGTTAAGCCAGTGGAACACATCCACCATCCATTGTGGGGGGGGGGGGGAAGGGGGGACAGGTGAAAATCATTGGAGACTACAGGGAAAGTCTGGGCACATAAGGACTGGACTCCCAAAGGGGGCTTGCCCACGCAAGTTCCTTTCCCAGAGATTGTAGGGTCAAGTTTATTTCCGTGCTCGGGGCCCACCGGCAAGCATTGGAATTCGGGCTCGTGGTGTAGTTTTCTATAATTGTAGTGCCTTCATAATAAGGGGGCCAGGGACTATAGCATAGCCAGCAGGACCGGGTGAGATCGGGCCTGGTGCTATTGAGAAAAAGGTAGGCATTGCTTAGTATGTCCCAGAGAGGGTGGGAGGAGGCATTCCAGAAAAAGTATGA
>NW_007060239.1:0-5768 GCF_000164805.1 Carlito syrichta
TGCACATGTATGTTTATCGCAGCGTTGTTCTCAATAGCAAGAACCTGGAAACAAGCATGCTGTCCATCAAAAGAGGACTGGATTAAAAAAATGTGGTACATATACACGATGGAATACTACACAGTCATAAAAAAGAATAAAATCATGAATTTCGCTGCAACCTGGATGGAACTAGAGTCTTTAATACTGAGTGACCTCTCACAGAAACAAAGATCTGAATATCACATGTTCTCACTCATATAATGGACCTTGAACATCCAATGCAATACTCTAAGAAAATGACTGATGGTACTGGGAAACTATGGGGGGGAGGGGGATGGAATTAACAGTAGCAAATATCTTCCAGGGGATGGGAAAACACCTCTTATCAACAGGGTGCCTGAATGAAACGTAATTGTACACCTAACCCTTAACTGTACCCCACAAAACCATAATAAAAAATACTGATTAATGAAAAACAAAGAAAGAAAGAAGAATTATAGACATTTTCCTATAAACATAGATAGCATAGATAATATTCACAGACATTCCAAAAGCAGTTGATGCAATTTCCCATATTAATTGAAATCAGGAAAAATGATTGTCCTGATAATTTAAGAAGAGCCTTTGTTAAAATTCAGTATCCATTCATGCTAATATTTCTTAGCCACCTAGAAATGGAAGTAAATTATCTTATTCCAATAGAGTCTCTACAAAATGCCTGCAGCAAAAATGGTAATTCTTAGTAAATTTTGACACTTGCTCCTTGAGATTAGGAATATTTAGGGAAAAATTTGTTGACACATGTCAGAAGTTTACACAGAAAGTCACAAAATATTATTCAGGGAAGTTTCAGACCCAAGTAAACTGAGGCATATTCTATGTTAATCGATTGCAAGGCCAAGAACAGCTAGCCTCTAAGAAGACCATATTCAAAGAAAACCAAACCCATGTCACAATGGGATGACATCTTACCTACCTGACTTGCTATCCTAGAATTCTATACCCAGTAAAAACAACCCTTTAAAATTAAGATAAAATAAAATTAGTTTAGGCAAATCAAAAGGGAGTCAATTTATCAATAGCCACCGTTCACTAAAATAAGGTACATCAAGGGAGTTCCTTAGGCAAAAGGAAAATGATCCTATAAGGAAATATGGAGGGGAAGCGAGCATAAGATATAGTTCAGCTCTTTAAGCAATCTTTAAGAAAAACAAAGCTGGAAGACTTAATTATCAAGTATCAGGTTGTATTATAGGACTGTAGTAATTGTAACATCATACTGGTATAAAGATAGATAAATAGACCAGTGGAAGATGATAGAGAACCTAGAAACAGACCTGCTGGTCTTCTGATTCAGGACAAAGGTGACATTGCACTTCAGAGAGGAAAAGGCGTTTTCATTAAATGATGTTGATGTATTTGGGTACTGTGAAAATTACTTATCGTAACGTTTACCATGCAAACATTTATTCCAAATGAGTTGCAGATCTAATTGTGAAAGAAAAATCAGTTCTTGAGAGAAAGCCTAGGTGAATGTCCTTTTGATTTTGTGCACTAATAAAACATTAACATTTAAAACAGGCCAATAACATTGTATCTCATTACTATTAAGAAAATTTATTCATCAAAAAGACCCCAGTAATAGAGTAAATAGATAATTCACAGATCTGGAAAAAATAAGGAAACATATCCAGAAATATAAAGAAGTAGTTTCACAATAAAAAAAGAAAGGACCAATATCTCTATAGAAATATAGGCAGAAGTCTTTGAAAGGTACACTCAGCTGGGCACAGTGTCTCCCAACTGTAATCCCGACTGTAATCCCAGCACTTTGGGAGGCAGAGGCGGAAGAGGAGGTGAGAGAATTGCCTGAGCCTTGGGGTTTGAGACCAGCCTGGGCAGATTGACCGAGGTCTTGTCTCTTCAATAACTAAAAAAATTAGCTGGGTTTGGTAGCATGTGCCTGTAATTGGCATGTGCCTGTAGTTCCAGCTACTTGGAAGACTGAGACAGAAGGATCATTTGAGCCCAGCAGGTCGAGGCTGTGGTAGCTGTGAGCATGCCACTGCACTCCAGTCTGGGAAACAGAGTGAGACATCCACTCAAAAAAAAAAAAAAAAAGGTACACTAAGTGTTGGCAAGAATGTGAAGCAGCCCATGTCTCATAGATACCATTTTCATTGGCAGTAGAAACTGGTACAACCATTTGGGAAGACTTTTTGGCAGTATCTACCTGAACCCCATAACCCAATAGTTGCAATTCTATGTTTACACAGGAATTTTTCATCTATCCCCAAAGGAATTGTACAAAAAATAAGTATAAGAATGTTCATAGAAGTGCTATTTCCAGTAGCTCTACACTGCAAACTACCCAAATGCCCATCGGCCAGAGAGTAAGTATTATTTGGCAATGAGAAGGAATGAACTAAGCATTTAATAGAATAATGTGTATTTGTCTCAGAAACAGAACTTAAAGAAGCTAGACTCAGTACTTGCTGGATGCTTACTTGTATATAAAGCTCAAAAATAGGCAAAACTCATTGGTGGTGTTAGTGGTCAGGCCTAGTGATTAACATGAGGGTGGTTCATAATTGGAAGAGGGCATGAAGACCACAGGCTGCTGGTCGCAGTTTCTTGTTCTGAGTGCTGGTTACATAAGTTGAATTTTTGCAAACTGAGCAGAACATACTGGGTACTCTTTGGTGTATATGTTATATATCAACAAAGAGTTTTAAAAAGGAAAAAGAAGTACAGTCCTCCCTCTGATGTGTTTCCTTTTCTTCATATTGTAGTGGGCCCTTTTGTGGACTCAGGGAGAGCCTCAGTGTCCTTTAGCCAGGAGGAGATTCTGTTCCTTTTGTTAGACAACTCTGTCCACACCCTTGGTTAAATGTCTCCCCATAGTTCAGCTCAGCTGTCACTGATGTGAAACAGAAGCTCGTAAGTGCAGCTGTTCTCTCCCAAGCTTCCCAGGGGGAACAATGGTTGTTAAAGTTATGGTCTTTAATGGACTTTCCTCCTGAGATACAGGCCATATTTAAAATGAGCTGGAAGGTGAGCTACAACTTAACTGAGCAGTGGCCAGGCAAAGTTAGCCCTTTGAGGGGCTGTCAAGCTTGAAAGGAAGACTTTTCTTAAGTGAGCAGAAATTCAGAGAAACTGCCTTCGGAAGATAACTTCATTTTGACAGACAATTTAAAGAAAGGCTTTGAAAGAAAGTTAGAATTCAAGAATATTGTCATTTAACTTGGGATCAACTACATGCAACACTGCAAATAAGAAAAGAAACAGTGATTCTCAAGGTCGGGACACTTTTCACATGTTTATGGAGAAGAAAACATTGACACAGTTCTGACATATTTGCACTTTAATTGGGGATTAAATTGTGCTAATTGCTGAAATAAATAAGGGATTGCCTTTACACCTTGGAGTCTATTTTGATATCTCTTTCTGTCATGTCCTATCTCCCCAGATTAAATTCCAAAATCCTGCTGGTTTTACCTACACATATATCCAAAATCTGACCACTGTCTCTGCTGTGGTTACCTTTGACCCTAGTCCAAACCACTAGCATTTCTCACCCGGGTTTTGGCCATGGCCTCCTTATGACTGTCTTTTGCTTCTGACCCTTCCTTATAGGAAGAGATGATTCTTTCAAACTGAGTCATACTCCTTTTAGTCTTAAAAGGTCTCAGTGATCCCTTTAAACTTGGTGGAAGAGTCAAAATTATAACATGGCCCATCAGATTTACCTGACTTGACCACGTTGTACATGCCACCACATATCCACCTTTAGAAAACACTCTTGCCCCAGATACCCTGTGGTTAGGGCACTACTCAAATATCGTTTTCTCACTAAGGCTTTTCTTGAACAACGTCTTTGATATTGAACCCCAATCCTCCTTCCAAGATACCCTTTCACTTTTTTCTTGCTTTTCCTCCACAGCAATTTGCATGATCTCATATATTATGTAATTTTGTTGTTTATGTTGTTGATCCTTTTCTACCCATTGGAAGATAAGCTCTAAGAAGGCAGGAGTTTTGTCTGTGGGCTCACTGCTGAATGCTCAGTGCCTGCAGCAGTGCTTGGCATGGGATTAGTGATCAGAAGTACTTGCTGAAAGGTTATTATGAACATTGACAAGAGAAGGCTTGACACCGTGCTATTAAAATGGGCCTAATATTAAGACGTTTTGAATTTGGTGTTATTTTTATTCTTAGTGCTTATGTAAAAGTTTAAAAAGTACATTTAGATTGTTAGTCAACTAGTTTTGTTCTAGATTGAATTAGTTGTTTGAAAATCTTGAGTTTTACTTTAACCTTGTGCTTTCTTTTTCCCAACAGTTGCCCATTTTATATAATGGTATATAGAAATTTTCATTTGAATTCTCACTGAAATCGGGCCAGTTTATCTACTCTGAAAGGCAAAGAGAAATTGAAGTTTATAGTAAACTTCAGCTATCTGCAGTTTCTTTTTTTGTGCATTCTTTTTTATTTTAAAGACATGGGGTATAATTCAGGATTAGGTATACAAGTGGTCATCGTACAGGTAAAGTTAGGGCCTCCCTTTGGTCCCCACTTTGCCTAGTTTGAGATCAAGTTTGAGATCAGGTACCCTTATTGTGCTCTCTCCTGCCCCCAGCAGTATTCCACTACTGCCAATCCCTTTCTTATAAAATTATGGTAAATGTTCAGGGTCTGCTTGTGAGTAAGAACATGTGGTACTCCATTCTTTGTTTCTGTGATAGATCACTGAGTATGATAGACTCATCCAAGTTGCTATGAAGTCCATATGTTTGTCCTTGATGGCTTTATAATATTCCATTGTGTATATGTACCACGTTTTTCTTTCTTTCTTTTTTTCGAGTTGAAATTTCACTCCGTTTCCCAGGCTGGAGTGTGGTGGCACACTCATGGCCACCCGTGTGTCAAACTGCTGGATTCTGGTGATCCTTCTGCCTCAGCCTTCCAAGTAGCCAGAATTACAGGCATGTACTACCATGCCTGACTAATTTTTTGACTTACTGTAGAGGTGAGGTCTCACATATACCACATTTTAAAAATCCAATCCAGTTTCGGTGGGCAGCATGGTTGCCCATCATGGGCAACCGGGCTTAGGTGGTATCTCAACATGGTTTTGATTTGCATTTCTTTGATGATTGGTAAGGCTGAGCACTTTTCCATGTGTCTGTTGGCCATCCATATATCTTTTGAGAAGTGTCTCTTCATGTCTTTTGATCACTTTTTAATGGGACTGGTTTTTTTTTTCCTTTTGGGACTTTCTAGTTCATTGTAGAACATGAGTGTTAGGCCTGTGTCAGGTATACAGTTGGCAAATAGACTTTCCCATTCTGTGGGCTGTCTCCCCTCTCTCTTGATGGTTTCTTTTGCCTTGTAGAAGCTTGTCAGTTTGATGAGGTCCCACTTATCTATCTTATATCTTATGGCATGGGCACTTGGAGTTTTTATCAGGAATTGGTTGTCAGTTCCAATTTCCATAAGGGTGTCTCCTGCGTTTTCTTATAGTTTGAGGTTTTACATTTAGGTCTTTGATCCATTTAGAGTTGATTTTTGTGTATGGTGATAGGTAGGGGTCCTGTTTCAATCGTCTGCATATGGTCAGCCTGCTTTCTCAGCACAATTTACTGGATAGGTTCTCCTATCCCTAGTTGTTGGTGGAGGTTTTGTCTATAATGAGTTGGTTGAGCAATTGAGGTTTTGCTTCCAGGATCTGTGTCCTGTTCTGTTGGTCTGTATGCCTATTCTTGCACTAATACCAGGCAGTG
>NW_007060240.1:0-434 GCF_000164805.1 Carlito syrichta
CCCCCCCCCCCCCCCGAGGCAGCCAAGCCGCTGCATCCAAGGCAGCCGCTGCTCAGAGGTCACCATTACACATTGCACTGCCTGTGCCACTGGCCGAGCCGCCTCCACAGAGGCAGGCATTAGACACTGCACCATCAGTGCCTAGGGACGGGCAAACAGCTGAGATACAGACCATCTGGAGCAAGGGATAATACCACCTGCTGGCGATTCAAGGTTTGGGCGAAAGTTTATTCTCGAGGGAACAAGATGACGACAGCATAGGTGAACTTGTGAGATTCTCCAAATGCGAGTTCCCAAAAAGACTCTTACTTTTCTTCCCCCATCCCCCAACCCACCACCAGCCATGCTGGTCCAAGGCCTGGGGACCCTCGGTCCCATGCAGGACCAGAGCTCCAAAGCTCCAACGGGCCCCTTGCTGCTGCTGTTCCACCGTG
>NW_007060241.1:0-802 GCF_000164805.1 Carlito syrichta
TAAGTCAGCTGGCTAGACAGCTGGCTATCTATTTAACTTACCTAGTTATGTCAGCTGTCTAGCCAGCTGGCCACCTATATTGCAAGCTAATTAATTCAGCTGTCTAGAAAGCAGGCCAACTATTTAAGTCAGCTAGTTAAGTCACCTGGCTTGCCAGCTGACTATCTATGTAGAGAATTAGTTGAGTTAGTTGGCAAGCCAGCTGGCTAGCTATTTAAATAAGCTAGTTATTTCATATGGCTTCCCAGCTGGCTAGCTAGGTAGCTTGCTTGTTAAGTCAACTGGCTAGCCACCAGGCTAACTAGTGCTAGATATGTCAGCTTGCTAGCCAACTGGCTAAATTGTTATGTCATCTAGTTGAGTCAGCTGGCTAACCAGCTTGCTAGCTGGTTAAGTCAGCTAATTCATTCAAGTGGCTAGCCAACTGACTAGCTAGATAGCTCGCTAATTTAGTCAGCTGACTAGCCAGCAGGTGACCTGGTTAAGTCAGCTAGTTAAGTCAGCTGGCTAGCTACTTGGCTAGCTAGGTAGCTAGCTAATTAAGTCAGCTGGCTATCTGGCTGTCTATCAAGTTAAGGCAGCGTGTTAAATGAGCTGGCTAGACAACTGGTTACCTAGGTGCCTAGCTAGTTAAGCTAGGTAAGTCTGCTAGTTGTCAGCTAGTTAGTTGGCTGGCTAGCTAGGTGGCTGGCAAGTTAAGCTGGCTGGTTAGCAGGCTTATCAGGTAGATGGCCAGCTAGTTAAGCTGGCTGACTAGCCAGCTGACCAGCAGAGTGGCTGACTAGTTAAGCCAGCTGACAAT
>NW_007060242.1:0-346 GCF_000164805.1 Carlito syrichta
CTTCAAAGAAGAAGACCAACTCCTAGACACATAGTGATTCACCTACACAAAGTAGGCACACACAAAAAAAATCCTAAAGGCAGCAAGAGAGAAAGGTCAGACTACCTACCAGGAAAAACCAATCAGAGTAGCAGCAGACATATCAGCAGAAACACTAGAAGCAAGAAGGAACTGGAGCCCTATATTCAAAGTTCTCAAAGATAAACAATTTAAACTAAGAATTTCCTATCTAGCCAAGTTCACCATCATCAGTAATGGAAAATTAAATTCCTTCCCAGACATCCAGTCTCTAAGAGATTATGCAGCTTCCAGACAACTCTACCGGAGACATTTAAAAAGGTATTAA
>NW_007060243.1:0-346 GCF_000164805.1 Carlito syrichta
ATGTCGCGCCTGGCTTCCTGCGACACTTGATTGGGTTTTTCCTTTTATTTGACGTTTTATGTTATCCTTATTCTGCTGTTTCATGGCATTTCGTTGTTTAAATGAGACGGGCGACCCCGGCTTGTGTATTTAAATGAGAAAGGAGACCCCAGCTGGACGCTTGTATCTATTTAAATGAGATGGGAGACACCGGCTGGGTGCTTGTATCTATTTAAATGAGATGGGAGACACCAGCTGGGTGCCTGTATCTATTTAAATGAGATAGAAGACACCGGCTGGGTGCCTGTGTCTATTTAAATGAGATGGGAGACACCGGCTGGGGGCTTGTATCTATGTAAATGAGATG
>NW_007060244.1:0-422 GCF_000164805.1 Carlito syrichta
TGCCAACTGTTCAGCAAACTAGTCGGCTCGCTCGCCCACCTACAGGTCAACTAACTTGTCAACTCGCTCACAAGCCAACAGGTCAGCGAACTAGTTGGCTTGCTTGCCAGCCGACTAGTTAAGTCAGCTCACAGGTCGGCTCATTCACCAGCTGAATAGTTAAAGCAGCTCACAGGTCAGCTCACTCACCAGCTGAATAGTTAAGTCAGCTCATTGGTCGGCTCACTCACCGGCCGACTACTTAAGTCTGACTAATCGGCTCACTCACCAGTCGACCACATTCAGCTGACCAGTCATCTCCAACTCCAGCTGACTAGTTAAGTCAGCAGACCATTCGACTCACCTACTGCCCGACTAGTTAAGTCAGCTGACAATCAGCTCACTCATTGGTGAATTAGTTAATTCAGATGATCAGTTGGCTC
>NW_007060245.1:0-345 GCF_000164805.1 Carlito syrichta
AAGTAAATATAGCAGCATGTTAAAAGGTTCATGGTTGGGCATGTTGCTCACATCTGTAATCCCAACACTTTGGGAGCCAGACACAGGAGGATTGCTTGATCCCAGGAGTTCGAGACCAGCCTAGGTAACATAGCAACACCTTGTCTCTACAAAAAATAAAAAATTGGCCAGACTCGGTGGCTCAGCCTGTAATCCCAGCACTTTATGAGGCCAAAGCAAGTGAATTGCCTGAGCCCATGGGTTCAAGACCAGCCCGGGCAACTTGATGAGACCTTGTCTCTACAATAAATGAAAAAAATTAGCTGGGTGTGGTAGCACACCCTGTAGTTCTGGCTACTTGGAAGG
>NW_007060246.1:0-345 GCF_000164805.1 Carlito syrichta
ATAAAATAAAATAAAATAAAATATGGTTTTGAGCCTACTTTTACTTTTATATCCAGCACTTAGAAAGCAGACCTTTCAACAATGTAGGAAAGGGCAAAACCAAATCAGACCCCACAAGGTCATCTCTGTTTGTCTCTCATTTTCTTTAAACAACAACCTTTAAAGAAAAATGACTGTCTCTTTACCTTCACTTCCTAAGTCTTGCACATTTTCACTTTTGGCCAACTCCTTTCTAGAATGAGATTCTGGAAGCATCGATTATATATAACGTAGTTGATATTAGAATAGTACAGTATACATGGTTAAAAAAAGTCAAGGTTGGATCATGACATGTATGGTAAATCA
>NW_007060247.1:0-802 GCF_000164805.1 Carlito syrichta
GAGTCAGCTGGTTGACTAGTGAGCTAACGAGTTAAGTCAGCTGTTTCATTCAGCTGGCTGTCTCCTCAGCAAAGTTAATTCAGGTGATTGAGTCATCTGCTGTCTCCTCAGCTAACCAGTTATGTCAGATGACAAAGTTAACTGGCTAGCTCATCAGCTAATGAGATAAGTCAGCTGGCGAAGTCAGCTGGCTAGCTTGTCAGCTAAGTTAAGTCAACTGGTGAGGTCAGCTGTCTAGCTCGTCAGGTAGCAAGTTAAGTCAGCTAACTAAGTCAGTTAGATAAATAGTCAGCTAGCTAACTAGTTAAGTTAGCTAGTTAAGTCAACTAGTTATGCTAGCTAGCAAAATAGTTAAGTCAGGTAGCTAAGCTAGCTAACTAGTTAGGTCAGCTAGCTAAGTCAGCTGGCTAAGTCAGTTAGCTAGATAGTTAGCTAACGAGTTAAGTTAGCTAGCAGAGTCAGCTGGCTGCCTTGTCAGCTAATGAGTTAAATCGGCTGGCAGAGTCAGCTGGCTGGCATGTCAGCTAATGAGTTAAGCTGACTGTCAGAGTCAGATGGTTTTCTCATCTGCTAATGAGTTAAGTCGGCTGACGGAGTCAGCTGGAGGAGTCAACTGGCTGACTCCTCAGGTTGACTGGCTCCTGAGGTAATGAGTTAGGTCAGCTGGCAAAGTCAGCTAGTTGGTTCGTATGCTAATGAGTTAAATTGGCTGGTGAATTCACTGGATAGCTCATCAGCTAACGAGTTAAGTCAGCTGGCAAAGTCAGCTGGCTAGCTTGTCAGCTAACAAATTAAGTCAGCA
>NW_007060248.1:0-390 GCF_000164805.1 Carlito syrichta
ACATTCCATTGCATTCTACTCTTCTCCATTCCATTCCTCTTCATTATATTCCTTTTCTTTTCATTCCTTTCCGCTCTTCTGCATTCCATTGCCCTTCTTTTCTCTTCATTTCATTCGTTTCCATTCCATTCCTCTATATTTCATTCCATCTTTTTAATTTCCTCTCCATTCCTTACCTTTGAATTGCTCTCCATTCCATTCTTCTCCATTCCACTCCTCTCCATTCCATTCGATTCCACTCCATTCCATTCCTCTCCTTTCCATTCAATTCCATAGTATTCCTAACCACTCGATTCCTCTCCATTCCATTCCATTCCCTTCCATTCCTATCCATTTAATTCCTCTCTATTCCACTCTTCTCGTCTTTATTCCATTGCACTCCATTTCATT
>NW_007060249.1:0-344 GCF_000164805.1 Carlito syrichta
ATCCCAGCACTTTGGGAGGCCGAGGCGAGTGGATTGCCTGAGCCCTCAGGTTTGAGACCAACCTGGGCAACTTGGCGAGACTTCGTCTCTACAATAAATCACACAAAAAAATTAGCCGAGTGTGGTATTGCACACCTGTAGTTCTGGAAACTTGAAAGGCTGAGGCAGAAGGATCGCCTGAGCCTAACTGAGCCCAGCAGGTGGACGCTGAGGTGGCAGTAAGTGTGCCACTGCCCTCCAGCCTGGGCAATGGAGTGAGACTCCCCAACTCAAAAACAAAAAGCAAACAAACAAACAAACAAAAACCCTGTTGCTGCCATTCCTCTGGGGCTCCTGTGTTAAAC
>NW_007060250.1:0-344 GCF_000164805.1 Carlito syrichta
CCAGTTTAGTCAGCTAGTAAAATCAGCAGGCTAGATGGGTAGCTGCCTTGTTAAGTCAACTGCTATCTAGTTAAATCTACTAATTAACTCAGCTGGATACCTAGGTAGCTTGCTAGGTAGCTAGCTAGTTAAGTCAGCCATTTAAGTCACCAGTCTATTTAGGTAACTAGCTAGCTATGCCAACTAGTGAAGTCAGCAGGCTAGCTAGTTAACTCAGCGAGTAAGTCAGATGGCTAGCCAGCCGGCTAGCCAGAAAACTAGCTAATTAAGTCACCTGGCTTGCCAGCTGGCTAACTAGTTAAGTCACCTGCATAAGTCAACCAGCTAGCCAGCTGGTTATCTAG
>NW_007060251.1:0-396 GCF_000164805.1 Carlito syrichta
CCAAGGAGCCAGAACTACAGGTGTGTGCTACCACGCTGGCTAGTTTTTTGTTTTTTTTTTTATTGTAGAGATGAGGTCTCACCAAGTTGCCAGGGCTGGTCTTGAGCCTGTGGGTTCAGGCAATTCAGTCGCCTCGGCCTCCCAAAATGCTGGGATTACAGGCTTGAGCCACCATGCCCCACCTATTACTGTTCTTTTAAAATGAGTTAATAAAGAAAAGTTTTAAAATTGTCTCGATTTTAGTTTCTAATATGACAAATATGAATAAATACAACTCACATAAATGACTCTCGTGTGTGTGTGTGTGTGTGTGTGTGTGTGTGTGTGTGTGTGCAATTTTGAAGGGTCTAAAAATGTCCTGAAACCAAAAGGTTAGAAAACTTTATGCTGAGAACT
>NW_007060252.1:0-343 GCF_000164805.1 Carlito syrichta
CTCGCCGAAGGCCCTCACCCTCTGTTCTCCTCCACAGGCAGGGAAGCTGGCCGTGGAGCGCGGCTGGGCCATCAACGTGGGTGAGTGCCTGGCCTGGGGCGGGGGCAGCGCCGTGCTCTGCCGCGGAGGGCAGCTTCCCGGTCCAGAGGGACGGCCGGCGCCTCCGTCAGCGGCGAAGGGTTTGGACAGGGCCAGAGGACCCTTGTCCACGGAGACCCAGGGGGGCCCGCAGCCCCGCCTGTCGCACACCCCGAGGGGCGGGGCGCCGGGTCGTCCCCTGGGCAGCCTGCGGGAGACTGGCACCCGCCTCCAGTGTCTTGGGGCCCAGGGCAGCCTGCAGGGC
>NW_007060253.1:0-595 GCF_000164805.1 Carlito syrichta
CCAATTCATTCCTCTACATTCCTATCCATTCCATTCCAATCCATTCCATTCCTCTCCATTGCATTGCATTCCTTTCCATGCCATTCCATTCCTCTCAATTTTTTACATTGTATCCCATTCCCCTCTATTCCATTCCATTCGTCTGCATTCCACACCATTCCATTACAATTCATTCCATTTCATTAGTTTCCACCATTAATCTGCATTCCTTTCCTCTCCTTCCCTCTCCATTCCATTCCTTCCCACTCTGTTGCATTCCTCTCCTTTTCCATTCATCTACATCCCATTCCATTCCTTTCTTCTTCATTACATTCCATTCCTCTCCATTACAATCCACTCCTCTCCATTCCATTCCATTCCATTCCATTCACTCCATTTCTTTTGTGTCCATTCCATTCTATTCCATTCCATTCGATACCATTACACTCCATTCCATCAAAACTATTCCATTCTATTCCAATAATTTCCATTCCATTACATTACACTGCACACCATTTCATTCCACTTCATTCCATCCCATTCTATGCCTTTCCTATCCATTCCATTCCATTTCATTCAGTTCCTCTTCATTACACATCATTCCATTGCAATCCAT
>NW_007060254.1:0-374 GCF_000164805.1 Carlito syrichta
ACGGGGCCCTCTTTCCAGCTGGACAGTCTGTGCTATGCTGCAGTGACAAATAACCTCACACTGTAGTGGTTTATAACCACAAAGGTTTATTTCTTCTGCATACTCTCTGTCCCTTGGGGAATGGCAGGGCTGCTCAGACATTTGGGCCACTCAGGAACTCAGCTGATAGAAGCTGCATCCTGATACATAGTGCCGTGGATTTCAAGGTAGGAAAAGGGACTATGGTCAATCTTGCATGGACTCTTCCTTTCAAAAAGACATTTTTTACTGATATTATTATTATTATTATTATTATTATTATTATTATTATTTTGAGGGAGTCTCACTCTGTTGCCGAGACTGGAGGGCAGTGGCTGCTCCTGGCCACCACAGCC
>NW_007060255.1:0-343 GCF_000164805.1 Carlito syrichta
TAAAAAGAAGAAGAAGAAGAAGAAGAAGAAGAAGAAGAAGAAGAAGAAGAAGAAGCAGCATATGTATGAACTTCATTCCCTTCAGCAGGGCTGGTGACTTTTTTCCCGATCTGCCACCACACCAAGCTACTCATTAAAAGCAAAAACAAAAACAAAAAATTGTAGAGATTCTGTCACTGGCACATCTTGTGAGAAGGGAGTGTAGAAAGGGAAGAAGCCTCCAGAAGTAATGTGAACCATCTAAGAGCTCCTCCCCCAGGTAAAGTTGGGGCAAAGGCAGACCCGCCCCCAGCCGCGCCTGTACTTAATGAGAAATCATTGTTGTCTTTTAGAGGGTTATCTA
>NW_007060256.1:0-493 GCF_000164805.1 Carlito syrichta
GTCAGATAGTCAGCTGGACTAACTAGCCAGCAACACAATGGTCAGCCAGCTAGCCAGCTGGCTTAAATAGTGGGCCACATATCTGACCAACCTGCTAACCAGCCAGCTGAACTTGCCAGCCACCTAGCTAGACTGCCAGCTAACAAGCTTACTTAACTAGCTGACTTAACTAGATAGGCATTTAGCTAGGCAGCTGACTTAACTAGCTAGCCAGCCGGCTAGCTAGCTCACTGAAATTGCTGAATTAACTAGCTAGCCACTTGGCTACCCAATTGACTTAACTTCCTGACTTAACAAACTAGCCAGCTGGCTAACCAGCTGATTTAACTAGTGAGTTTCTTAGCTAGCCTGTTGGCTTGCCACTTGAATTAACTAGCTGAGAGAGCCAGCTAGCCAGCTGGCTAGTCAGCCGACTCAACTAGCTGACATAACTAGATAGCCAGTTATCTAACCAGCTGAATTAACTAGCAGACATCACTGGCTAGACAGTGGC
>NW_007060257.1:0-741 GCF_000164805.1 Carlito syrichta
AGAGCCTCAACAGTCTCTACGCAGTCATGGGTTAGTGGGGCTGTGGAAGAAGGGAGCAACATGGCTGGGCTTAGGGGTGCACAAGTTTGAAAGGATATGGAGGGATCCTGTAGAAAGAAGACAAGTAGTGATAGGACTCAACCGGGAGGCAGCGTTTGAAGGCCTTTGTAGCTTAGGAGGTGCTGTAGATGGTGGGGGAAGGTTACGGTAATAGGGGCCTCAAAGGTGAGTTGTTTAGATTCACACACCAACATGTGGGTGGCCGACAGCGCTCATAGACATGGGGCCCAGCCCTGGACAGTGTGGTCTAACTATTTTGAGAGATAGGCCACTGGGGCAAACGTTTGTCCACAAAGTTGTCCCAGGACTCCCAAGGCCACCCCCTTGTTTTCGTGGACACATAGGATGAAAGGTTGGTGTACGTCTGGCAGAAGAAGAGCAGGGGCCCTCAGGAGGGCCTGCTGGAGGGCAACAAAAGGTTGTTTAACAGAGGAGGGTGTTAGGAGTGACTCATTGGGGTCTCCCTTTGTGAGAGTATAGAGTGACTTCGTGAGTAAGGCAAAGTTGAGAATCCACGCCCGAAAGTATTCCACTAGCCCCCAAAATGATTGGATTTCCTGCTTAGTTTTAGGTATATGTAGGAATTTAATTAGGGCCTTCCGATCTGTCATTATAGCCTTTTGTTGGTGTGAGACGGCTACCCCTAGATATGTGACTTGTGTGACAGACAGTTGGACCTTT
>NW_007060258.1:0-341 GCF_000164805.1 Carlito syrichta
ATAGTCGGCAGATGGGTTAGCTAACTTAACTAGGTGGATGGCTTGTAGTCTGAATGGTTAGCTGACTTAACTAGTCAGCTGGTGACTGAGCCGACAGGTTAGCTGACTTAACTAGTCAACCAGGGAGTGAGCCAAATTGTCAGCTGTATTAACTAGTTCACCAGTGAGTGAGATGATTGGTCAACTGACTTCACTAGTTGGCCGATAGCTGAGTAAACTGGTCAGCCCACTTATCTAGTCTGCTGGTGTGTGAGATAACTGGTCAACTTAATTTAGTCAGTTGGTGAGTGAGCCAACTGGTCAGACTTAACTAGTAGACTGGTGAGTAAGCCAAACAGTGA
>NW_007060259.1:0-416 GCF_000164805.1 Carlito syrichta
CAAGATAAGTCTCCTAGTTAATTCAGCTGGATGGACAGCTGGCTTGCTATATAGCAAGCTGGTTAATTCAACTGGCTAGAAAGCAAGCTAGCTAGTTAAAACTGCTAATGAAGTCACCTGGCTAGCCAGCTGACTAGCTAGCTAGTGACCTAGTTAAGTCAGTTGGCTATACAGCTGGCTAGCTTATAAAGTCAGCTAGTTAAGAAAGCTTGCTTTCCAGATGGCTAGAGAGGTTAGAGCTAGTTAAATCAGTCTGCTAGTCAGCTGGATTACTAGTAATGGTAGCTAATATAGTCACCTCGCTGGCCAGCTGTCTAGCTCATTAATCAACTAGTTCAGTCAGCTGGCTAACCAGTTGGCTAGTTAGTGAATTCACCTCATTAAGTCAGTTGACTAGCCAGCTCGCTAGCTAGTTA
>NW_007060260.1:0-340 GCF_000164805.1 Carlito syrichta
CAGGCTTGACACCATTACAAGCCCCCAACTCGACTCCAAGCAAAAGCCAGAAAACCTTGGGTGAGGGCAGGCCTTGGTGGGAGCATCACCTCTGGTCCAGAGTTCAAGAAAAGACAGGAAGACCAGGATGTCGACCAAATGGAAATCACAGCAGTTTGGGAGGCCAAGGGAGAGAGGATGGACTGAGTTGGGTGATTTGAGAGTAGCCTGGCCAACCTAGTGAGGAGATGAAAGAAAGAAAGAAAGAAAGAAAGAAAGAAAGAAAGAAAGAAAGAAAGAAAGAAAGAAAGAAAGAAAGAAACCCATTCTCCTGAAAACCTGCCCTCAGGCCTTCCCCCCC
>NW_007060261.1:0-880 GCF_000164805.1 Carlito syrichta
TTAACCCATTAGTTAGCTACCTAACTACCATACTCACCTGTGAACTAACCATTAGCTCACTAGCTAGCTAGCTGTATTAACCAGCTGTCTAATTTAGAAAGGTGACTTAACTAGCTGACTTAGCTAGCTGACTTAACTATTTAGCTAGCTGACTTAACTGACTGACTTAACTAGTTAGCTAGCTGACTTAACTACCTGAATTAAATAGTAAACTAACTATTTAACTAGCTGAATAACTAGCTTACTTAATAATTGTCTAACCAGTTGGGTAGAAGATTAAGTAGCTGACTTAAATAGTTAACTAACTAGTGAGTTAGCTGACTTAGCTAGCTAGCTATTTAGTTAGCTGACTTAGCTAGCTCACTTAACTACTTGGATAATGAGATAGCTAGCTGACTTAACGAGTTGGTTAATGAGTTAGCTGACTGTTTTAATTTGTTGGGAAATGAGTTAAATAGCTGGCTTGACTAGTTTTTTGACGAGTTATCTAGGTGACTTAACTTTTTAGCTGATGAGTCGGCTGACTACTTACCTCATTTATCATGTTGGCTGACTACTCGTCCGACTTGTAAGCTTAAATAGCCAGCCAGCTTGCTAGACCTTCAGATAGACAGCTGGTTAACTACCAGCCACCCTGCTGTCCAGTCAGCTAGCCAGTTAGTTTACATAGCTGGCCACCTACCTGACCAGACTGTAATCAGTCAGCTTAATTGCCAGACACCTAAATAGCCAGCCTGCTAACCAGCTGACTTAACTTGCTGACTTAACTAGATAGTCATCCGGCTAGCCAGCTGGCTTAACTAGCTAGCCACCCAGCTATGCAGCCGGATAAAAAGCTCACTTAATTCACTGACTTAACTAGCTAGTCAGCCGGTAAGCC
>NW_007060262.1:0-362 GCF_000164805.1 Carlito syrichta
AGTCAGCTGGCTAGGCAGCTGACTTAACTAGCTGGTGAACTATCTAGCCAGCTGGCTAGCGAACTCAATTAACAAGCTGACTTAAGCTAGCAAGCTGGCTTGCCACTTCACTTAAATTTCTAGCTATCAACATAGCAGGCTAGCAAGCTGACTTAACCAGCTGACTTGGACAACTATCTTGCTTGCTAGCACGTTGATTTATCTAGCTAGCTATCTACCTAGCCTGCCTGCTAGACAGTTGACTAAACTAGCTGACTTAACCCGCTAGCCAGCTGGCTATTCAACTGACTTAACTAGCTCACTAACTAGTTAGCCTGCTGGCTACCCAGCTGACTTAATGAGCAGAGTTAACTAGTAGCTAC
>NW_007060263.1:0-2180 GCF_000164805.1 Carlito syrichta
CCTTCACACAGAGATCACAAATGTTGGCATCAGAAAGCCACCATAGTGTACAGAAACAGTGAGAACCAAAGAGATATGTGTGGGGAAACCAAGAGCTTCTAATACAATGGGGAGACTCGCCAACCGTTTTTCCTAGATCTGTGAATATCTCCGGTCTGCATCATGTATTCATTCTCTCAACAAATATGTATTGGGCACCTGTAGCACATAAGGCCCTGAACTATACAGGCACTTGGTACGTATTAGTTGGTAAAGTAGACACAGTCCCTTTCCTCGTCAAATTAGTTGGGGATAGGAGGAAAAAATAAAGAAGTGGGAAATACAGATAAACAAATACAGGTAAGCATACATACACATATCCATCTTTTTAACAGTTGCAATTTCTATGAAGAAAATGAACACTATCCAGAGATTAAGATAAGTGTTGGTGGGGGTGAGAGAATCAAATGATGACCTGCTTAGAAGGGCCTTCCTGAGGAGAAGCCACTCAAGTCAGTTTAGAGAAAAGAGGAATGAATATTCTAAGTGAAGGCCTTGGAGGAGAAAGACCTGAACCTGAAGGAATAAAGAGAGGCCTCTGGGTAAGAGAGAGTGACAAGAGACAGGAAGAGGCAAGACTTAATCCAAGTAGGTGTCAGTCAGGTAAATAGAGTCTTAAGAAGAAATTAGGAAAGTAAAGGACAAAGGGAGAAGCTGTCCTCTTTTAGATCAGCCGGTTGGGGAAAACCTCACCGATGAAATGCCGTGTGAGAGCTGATCTGAAAGAATTAAGAGGGAGGCAGAGAGCCTCAAAGACATCTGAGCGATACGTGCCAGGGAAGGCAAAGAACAAGAGCCGAGGCCTGATGGCTGAGCTCGGGGAGAGTCTGAGAACCAGCAAGGAAGCCAGTGCTGCTGGACCGAAATGAGGAAGAGACGAACAGCAGCAGATGAAGTTGAAGAAAGACATGGAGCCTGGATCGTGCAGGGTCTTGTGAGCTCATAGGAGGGATCTGCCAGTGGAAATGGGAAGTCAGTGGAGGTTCTGAGCAGAGGAGCCATGTGACTGATGTTTGTAGAAGATTTTGCTTGTGCTTATGAAAGTAGATCCACGCAAGGAATCACGGAGCAAGGGTGGAAGCCCACAAGTCTAGTTAGCAGTTAGGTGCACTCATCCTGGCAAGAAACCACGCTGGCTTGGCCCAGGGGAGAGGCGCGGGAGGGTGGAAAGCATGATCCGTACATAGCACACTGTATAGACATGGTTTCTCATGCCTCACCTCTGGTGGGAACTGGCATCTACACACCAGTCCTGTTTATCAGCACGTTTCATCACTTTGCCAGTGATGTTGGATACTGGTCCTCCCCCAGGTCCATCTCATCAGCACCACTGTGGGTGAGGCCCAGGACTGCCACTTTAAATGAGCCCCAAGTATGGGTCAATATGGGAACCAACTTCAATATTTCAAGATTCTTATCCCTGATATTGGTTCATGGGCACCCCTTGATATTTTTCTTTACTGTATGAGGTCATCAACTTGGACAGTCAAAGCACAAGTAGGCAGTCGGCTGATTTAACCTGATCGATAAATCTGCCTGATTCTTTTGAGACGTGTTTGTGAATGCGTTTCTGAAGACCAGAAAGACCAGACAGGAGATGTCTCTTCCCACAAGGAAGAGATGCAGCCACTGCCAGAGATCCTTGCCAAACTCACAGGAGAAAGAGGGGAAAAGCGCCCTGGCTGCTCCCCTGCTCCAGTCCTCCGGTCTCTCACCAGCGCTTCCTGCTGACGAAGCTAGCTGGAAACCAGCTGGTCAGGATCAGGCCCCTGAGATGCAGAGCCGGAGAGGAGAGGACATGGGACTACAACCCACAGGCCATGGCCAGCACATAGCTCCTTGCTGAACCTCGGTTTCCTCGTCCGTGAAACGAAAAAACTGGACTGGAGTCTTCGTAAGAGAGAGTTAGGCCTCTAATTCTATGAAAATCCTTCTCAGGGGAACGGTAGAACTTGATCTTGGCCAGAAACCCCGATAGTGACCCAGTCACGGATGCTCCAGAGAGGCAAAAGGACATGTAAAAATTCAGTAAAATTATACAAGACTCTCTGTTTCAACCTCCATAGGTCTTGCTCTGAAGCTTGTCCTATTTAGGTCAAATCTGAATCGGCTTTTTAAGACCAGGGTTGGGGCCCTTATTG
>NW_007060264.1:0-571 GCF_000164805.1 Carlito syrichta
CTAGGTAATTCAGCTGGCTTCCAAGGTAGTTAGTTAGGCAGCTAGCTAGTTAAGTCAGTTGGCTAGTCAGCTGGCTAACTGGTTAAGTCAGCTAGTTAATTCAGCTGGACAACCAGCACTCTAGCTACATAAGTCAGCTAGTTAAGTCAACTGTCCAGCCAGCTGGCTAGTAGGATAAGAAAGCTAGTTAAGTCAGCTGTCTAGCTAGCTGGTTAGCTAGGTAGTTATCTAGTTAAGGCAGCTAGTTAAGTCATCTGGCTAGCTAGGTAGCTAGCTAGTTAAGTCACTTAGTTATGTCAGCTGTCTAGCCAGCTGCAAAGCAGGGTAGGTAGCTAGTTAAGTCATGCAGTTAAATCAGCTCACTGACCAGCATGTTAGATAGGTAGTTAGGTAGCTAACTCAGCTAACAAGCCAGCAGGCTATGTGGTAGGTATCTAGTTAAGTGAGCTGGCTAGCCATGTGGCTATCTTGTTATGTCACCAGTTAAGTCACCTGGCTATCAGCTGTCTACCTAAGTAGCTAGCTAGTTAAGTCTGTTGGCTAGCCAGCTGGCTACTTCGTTAAGTCAGCT
>NW_007060265.1:0-368 GCF_000164805.1 Carlito syrichta
AAAAAAAAAAAAAAACAACAACACAGAAGTGTGCAAAAAAAATGAACAAGCACTTTCAGAAAATAAACTCTTAATAGTCAATAAACATAGGAAAGGAGCCCTATCACAATAATCATTAACCCACCAGATTGGCAAAAAATATATAGGTACCAATTATTGATGAGGTTTCAGAGTAATGGAAACTCTCATTAGATGATGCTATGAGTGCTAATTTGTAAAACCCATTCTGGAAAGCAATCTGGAATTGTCCCTCACATTTGAATATGTGGAAATCTTACAAGCCATCAAGTCCTAGAGCTTTTCTCATATACTCATGGCAAGAAATCTGTACAAGTGCATCCATGGCCATTTTATTCATAACATCCCCA
>NW_007060266.1:0-787 GCF_000164805.1 Carlito syrichta
GCAAGTCAGTACACTCGCCAGTTGACTAGCTAAATCAGCTGACAATTCAGCTCACTCGCCAACTGGATAGTTAATTCAGCTGACCAGTCGGCTCACTCGCTGGCCGACTAGTTAAGTCAGCTCACGTGTGGGCTCACTCACCGGCCTACTAGTTAAGTAAGCTACCCAGTAAGCTGACTAGTTGTCCAACTATTTAATTGAGTTAACCATTCGGCCGACTTGTAGGCCTATTAGTTAGGTCAGAACACTACCCAGCAAAATAGTTAACCGAGCTAACCTGTGGGCCAACTAGTCAGTCAACTAATTAACCCAGCTAACAACTGGGCCAACTAGTTGGCCGATTTGTTATGACAGCTAACAAGTCAGCCGAGTATTCAGCCAACGTGTTAAACCATATAAGTTCTCAGCTGAATCGTCAGCCAACAAGTTAAGTCACCTAGCTAACTCATTACCCAACTAATTAAGACAACTAGTTAACTCGTTTACCAAATAATTAAAACAGTTATCTAACTCATTAACCAACTTGTTAAGTCAGCTAGCTAACTTGTCAGCCAAGTAAAGTGAGCTAGCTAAGTGAACTAGCTAACTACCTAACTAGCTAAGTCACCTAGCTAAGACAGCTAGCTCACTAGTTAGCTAAATATTTAAGTCAGCTACTTAAGTCTGCTAAGTAACTAGTTAGCTCACCAGTTAACTCAGCTAGTTATTCAGCCAGCTAAATATTTAGTTAACTATTTAATTCAAGTAGTTAAATCAGCTAGCTAACTAGTTAAGTCAGCCAGTTAAG
>NW_007060267.1:0-572 GCF_000164805.1 Carlito syrichta
AATTAACTAACTGCCTACCTATATAGCCCGCTACATGCCAACTGATTTAACTACCTAAACACACAGCTAAACTGCTGGGTCATTGAGCTGACTTAAATAGGTGACTTAACTAGGTGACTTAACTAGCTAAGCAGCTGGCCAGGAGGCTGACTTAACTAGATAGCTATCCTGATAGGTAGCTGGCTAGCCAGTAGACTTAACTAACTCACTTCACTAGCTAGTCAGCTGACTTAACTAGCTGACTTAACGAAGTAGCCTGCTGGATAGCCAGCAGACTTAACTAGCTAGCTACCTAACTAGATAGCTGGATAGCCAGCTGACTTAACTAGCAGACATAACTAAATAGCCTAATGGCTAATCAACTGACTTAACTAGCTACCTACCTACATACTCTGCTCTCATGTCAGTTGACTTAACTACCTAACCACACAGCTAACCTGCTGGCCGTCGAGCTGACTTAAATAGGTAACTTAACTAGGTGACTTATCTAGCTAAGCAACTGACTAGCAGGATGACTTAACTAGATAGCTGTCCCGATAGGCAACTGGCTAGCCAGCAGACTTAATAACTCA
>NW_007060268.1:0-338 GCF_000164805.1 Carlito syrichta
ACAAAAACACACACACACACACACACACACACACACACACACATACATATATATGTGGTATATATCACCTGGAACACGTATATATACTATTCAGCTATGAGAAAGGACAAAATAATGTCTTTTGCAGCAACTTGCATGGAATTGGAGACCGCTATCCTAAGTGAAGTAATGCAGAATAGAAAATCAGATATCACACTTACAAGTTCTATGGCATAAGGACATTGAAGACTCAGACAGGGGAAGATGGGAAGAGGGGAGAGATGAAAATTGCCTACCAGGTACAATGGGCAATAATGGAGGGTGATGAGAATACTTAAAGCCCAGAATTCTTCAATACC
>NW_007060269.1:0-337 GCF_000164805.1 Carlito syrichta
ATGTAATGGAATTGAATTGAATGGATTGGAGAAGAATGGAGAGGAATGGAAAGTAGAGGAATGGAGTGGAATGGAATAGAAATGAATGGAAAGGCATGGAACGGAATGCAATAGATTGGAATGGAATGAAATGACATGGAGAGGTATGGAATAGATTGGAAGGTAATGGAATGGAATGGAACGGAATGGAGAAGGATGGAATAAAATGGAATGAAATGGAATAGAGAGTAATGGAAAAAAATGATGAGTAGTGGAATAGAATGGGGATTAATGGAAAGGAATTGAATGGAGAAGAATGGATTGGAATGGAATAAATGTTATGGAATAGAATGGAGAG
>NW_007060270.1:0-409 GCF_000164805.1 Carlito syrichta
TCCCATCCAGCCCCCAGGCAAGGGAAAACACACCCACCTCGGCTTTCATGACTACCGCAGACCCTAAAGGCTTCCTCTTTTCCTTTATCTCTCTCAAACTTTAAAAACTCCCACGGCTGCCGGTTTGCAGTGGGTCCCAGGGGCCCCATGGCTGTTAACCCACGGCAGTTTTAATAAAGTTCTCCCTAGCTCTTTCTCCCCCCTCCCTAAGGAATCCCACGGCTGTCGGGCCACGCTTGTTGGCCCACAGTGGATTCTAAGGGGTTCCCACGCCGAAAACTCTGTTCGACTGGCAGTAAAGATACTCCCCACTCGCCACCCCGGTCAAGTGCTCTCTGTCTGATTCAGGAAATCCTAGCGCTAGGTGCCTTGACCCCTCAGTTCTCCAGGAGAACCCTGGCTGTGCCAA
>NW_007060271.1:0-477 GCF_000164805.1 Carlito syrichta
TGTTGGTGATTAACTTGTTAGGTGAGCTACCTTATTGGTTGACAATTTGGTCTACTATTCTGCCGATTGTTTAGCTGACTTAACTAGTTGACAGCTAAGCAACCAACCAGTTAACTGACTTAACTAGTCAGCCGGCATGTGAGCCAACAGATGAGCTGATTTAACTAATTGCCTGGTGAGTGATCTGACAGGTCAGCTGACTTAACTAGTCAGTCGACAAGTCAGCCGACTGGTCAGCTGACTTAACTATTCAACTGGCAAGTGAACTGACTCATCAGCTGATTTTAGTTGACTGGCAAGTGAGCCGACTGGTCAGAGGATTTATCTAGTCGGCTGTCCATTGAGTCTACCAGTGAGCTGACTTAACTAGTCAACCGGTGATTGAAGCGACAGGCGAGCTGCCTTAACTAGTTAGCGGTTGAGCGAGCCGACTGGCCAGTCAGCTTAATTAGGCAGCCTGCTGGCTGGACATTTGGA
>NW_007060272.1:0-336 GCF_000164805.1 Carlito syrichta
AGCGGATTGAGGAATGGTAAGGAATTAAATGGAAAGGAATGGAATAGAATGGAATAGAGTGGAATTCAAAAAAATGGAATGGTATGGAATTGAAAGGAGAGGAATGGAATGGAAAGGAATGGAGAGGAATGTAATCGAATCAAATGGATGGAAAGCAGTAAAATAGAGAGAAATGGAATAGAGTGGAATAGAATGAAATGGAGAGGATTAGAATGGAATGGAAAAGAATGGAATGGAATGAAATTGAATGGAAAGGAATGGGATGGAATGAAATTGAATGGAATGGAGTGGAACGTAATAGAATGCAGTGATGTGGAATTTAATGGAGTTGAAATG
>NW_007060273.1:0-365 GCF_000164805.1 Carlito syrichta
CCTGGAGAACAAGGTGGGCGGATGGGTGGAAGCCCTGGTGGTGACATGTCCCTGCTCCCCGAGGGGAGGTCTCGGCCGGTGCCTCTGGCTGCCCTCACCAGAGTCCCAGGTCACCAGAAGGGAGTGGTCCTCACCATGGGTTCCGAGAGGGGTGAGCAGGCCAGGTGCAGTGGCTCAAGCCTGTCATTCTAGTGTTCTGGGAGACTGAGGTGGGAGGATGGACAGAGCCCTCAGATTCAAGATCAACCCGGGCACGTGGTGATACCTCATCTCGACAAAAAAATCGTCTGAGAGTGTGGGACATGCCTGTCGTTCTGGCCACTCAGGAGGCCACAGAGGGAGGATCATCAGAGTCCTGCTGGTGG
>NW_007060274.1:0-359 GCF_000164805.1 Carlito syrichta
ATTCCTCCCCATTCCATGTCTCTCAATTGCATCCCATTCCTCTCTATTCCATTCCATTCCATTCCTCTCCATTCCATTCCATTCCTTTCCGTTCCTTCCCATTCCTTTCAATTCTTTTTCTTTCCATTCCATTCCATTTCTCTTCAGTCCTTTCCATTACTTTCAATTCCACTACATACCATTCCTCTCCATTGCATTCCCTTCTATTCCATTCCTCTCTATTCCATTCCTCTTCATTCCATTCCATTCCATTCCATTCATCTCCAAACCATTCCATTCCTACCCATTCCACCCCTTTTCTCTCCATTCCATTCCTTTCCATTCCCCTCCATTCCATTCATTTCCATTCCATTCCATTC
>NW_007060275.1:0-334 GCF_000164805.1 Carlito syrichta
GGCTCGGTGACTCAGCCTGTAATCCCAGCACTTTGGGAGACCGAGGCGAGTGGATTGCCTAAGCCCATGGGTTCAAGACCAGCCCAGGCAACTTGGTGAGACCTTATCTCTACAATAAATCAAAAATTAGCTGGGTGGTAGCACATGCCTATAGTTCTGGCAGAAGGATCGCTGGAGCCCAGCAGGTCGATACTGGGGTGGCCAAGAGTGTTGTGGCCAAGAGTGTTGTTCCATGGCATTTCAGCCTGGGCGACAGAGTGAAACTCCAACTAAAACACACACACGCACACACACCTACACACACACCTACACACACACACACACACACACACAC
>NW_007060276.1:0-975 GCF_000164805.1 Carlito syrichta
TAGCTAACTAGTTAGCTAACAGGTTAAGTCAATGGGTTGAGTCAGCTAGTAAGCTAGTTTGCTAATGGGTTAAGTAACCTGGCTGTGTCAGTGAGCTAGCTAGTTAGGGTTTGGGTTAATTACTAAGATATGTCATCTAGTTAAGTCAGCTGGCTAGCCATTTGCCGAGCTAGGTAGTGAGCCAGTTAAGTCAGCTGGCTAGCCAGTTGACTAACTAGTTAAGTCACCTAGTTGAGTCAGCTGGCTAACCAGCTGGCTAGCTGGTTGATTCAGCTAGTTAAGTCAGCTGGCTACCCAGTTGGGTAGCTAGATTGCTAGCTAGTTATGTCAGCTGTCTAGCCAGCTGGCTAGCTGGTTAATTTAGCTAGTCAAGTCAGCTCACTAGCCAACTGTCTAGCTAGGTAGCTAGCTAGTTAAGTGAGCTGACAAGCCCGTTGGCTACTAAATTATGCCAGCTAGTTAACTCAGCAGACTAAACAACTGGCTAGCTGGTTAAGTCAGCTCATTTAGTCAGTTGGCTAGCCAGGTGGCTAGCTAGTTAAAAAACTAGTTAAGTCAGATGGCAAGTCACCTCTTTAGCTAGTTATTTCAGCAAGGTAAGTCAGCTGGCTGCATAGGTAGCTAGCTAGTTAAGTCCACTAGTTATGTCAGCTAGCTAGCTAGTAAAGTCAACTAGTTAAGTCAGCTAGTAAGCTAAAAAGGTAGCTAGCCAGTTAAATCAGCTGGTTAATTCAGCTGGCTAGCTAGGTAGCTTGCTAGTTAAGTCATCAAGTTAAGTCAGCTGACATGCTAGTTAAGTCAGCTACTTAAGTTAGCTAGCTAGCCAACTGACTAGATAGATCACCAGCTAGTTAATCAGCTGGTTATCCTGTTGGCTAGCTAGTTAAATCACCTAGTTAAGTCAGTGCGCTAGCCAACTGGTTAGCTAGGTAGCTAAGTAGTTAAGTCAGGTGGGAAGCCACTGGGATATTTAGA
>NW_007060277.1:0-419 GCF_000164805.1 Carlito syrichta
CCATTTGGTGGTCTGCAAACTGATGAGCCTTTTGGCAACTCAGCAGGCATCTCCCCCAGGTGGACCCCTTCTCCCCTTGCCTGTGGCTCCGGTTCCTTTCCATTGCTTGCTTCTACCCGGGACACCCTCACCCTGGTAAACAAAAGCAGTAGGGATAGGCACAGTTGCAGTGCCTTCTCTGCCACTCACTGGCTGTGTGACCTTGAACAAGTCCCTTAACTACTGAGTTTCCCTATGTAAAAAACGATAATAGCAGATAGACCACGGCCTTGTGGTTGCACAACATTGAAGACAGTCAGCATAGTCTCTGTACATGCTAGGGGCAAGAAATAAAGAGCACCTGTGTGACATCCAGCCCCATCCAGGATGGTAGAGGCAGCCCTCAAAGTGTTTGAGTTGCCTTTCCCTCCGACAATCCT
>NW_007060278.1:0-757 GCF_000164805.1 Carlito syrichta
AAAAAAAAAAAAAAAAAAAAAAAAATTATAACTAATACAAAATGTAACAAGACACTGAAAAGTTTGAAAAATATAAGGCAAAAAAGGGTTTATATCATTAATTTGCAAAGAGCTCAAGGAAAACAATTTTTAAGAAGGAAAAAATATTCAGCATAAAAATTAGTAAGGGATATGAACAATCACTTTACAGAAAATATATTAAAAATATAAATTACCAAGAAATATAGGGAAAGTGTTTAAACCTAATCCATAATTTAAGAAATACATATCGATTGGAGACGGGGCAAGATGGCGACCTGGCAACCCGGTGTCTGAAGCCCTCTGCAAGGGAGATCTGCAGTGGGTCTCTGACTCTCGCCCCCGGGAGGCTGGGGACCCCAGCACTGCAGCCTACTCCTCAAACAGAGCTCGGCCATCGCTATTACTGGAACATCGCAAGGACTGGACATTTTTACTGCATCGTCCTCTCCCGCTGCTGCCGCAGCCCCTCCCCCCACCAGCGCTCCCGCCGCCGCGCCCGCCGCGGCCTCTGGCACGGGTAGCTCATCACAACCCGGCCGGAGGAGATCCACATCAAACCGCTTCAGGGAAGATCTGCTGGGATCGCTGCCACCACTCCTGCGACGGAGACTGTCCTGCCCACCCGGCGCGGGACTCCTGTTGCCTGCTCGGAGGCCGGCAGCCATCTTGTTCCTGTCCGGCCCCACCCCCTCTGGGGCGAGCAGATGAGATAGCACCACCTGCTGGCGATTCAAGG
>NW_007060279.1:0-396 GCF_000164805.1 Carlito syrichta
AATTCCATCCCATTATTTACTATCCATTAAATTCCATTCCATTCCATTCTATTATTCTCCTTTCCATTCCATTCCATTCCATTTCATTCCATTCCATACAACTTCATTCTATGTCATTCTATTCGGTTACTCTCCACTCCATTCCTTTACATTCCATTCCATTCCATTCCAATCCATTCCAATCCATTCCATTGCATTCAGTTACTCTCCAATACATTTCTTTCCATTTCATTCCATTTCGTTACTCTACATTAAATTCCATTGCATTCCATTCCATTCTGTTACGCTCCATTCCATTCCATTATGTTATTCTCCATTCTGATCCATTCCATTCCTTTCCATTCCATTCCGCTCCATTCCATTCCATTCCATTCAATTCCGTTACACTCCATACCA
>NW_007060280.1:0-359 GCF_000164805.1 Carlito syrichta
CATCACTTTACTCTCCAATCCTTTGCTCTAAGTTCAAATACAACTCATTACATATCTTTAATCTCAATCCATTCCTGTCTATTCCATTCCATGCCATTCCCCTCCATTCCACTCCTCTTGATACCATTTCATTCCATTCCATTCCTTTCTTTTCCATTCCATTCCTCTCCATTCCATTGTTCCATTCCATTCCATTCTTTTCCATTCACTTCCTCTCCTTTACATTCCATTTCTCTCCATTCCATTCCATTTTTCTGGATTTCATTCCATTATTTTTCTCTCCCTTATATTCGTTTCCATTCTATTCCTCTAAATTCCATTCAATCTCTTTCAATTATTTCCGCTCCTTACCATTGGAT
>NW_007060281.1:0-532 GCF_000164805.1 Carlito syrichta
ACTAGCTAGCTACCTAGCTATGTCAGCTGGGAAGATAGCTGAATTATTGAGCTGACTTAAATAGTTAGCCAGCTGGCTAGCCAACTGATTTAACTAGTTTGGTACCTAGTTATCCAGTTGGCAAGCCAAGTGACTTAACTTGCTGACTTAAATAGCTAGCAAGCTGGCTGGACAGCTGACATAACTATTTAGCTACCTAGCTAGCCAGCTGTCTCACCAGATGTATTAACTAGGTTACTTAAATAGCTATCCAGCTGGCTATCCAGCTGACTTCTAATTATCTACCTAGCTAGCCAGCTGGCAAGACAGCTGACTTAACTAGCTGACTTAAATAGCTAGCAAGCTGGCTGGAAAGCTGGCATAACTAGCTAGCTACCTAGCTAGCCAGCCAATTATCCAACTGGCTTAACTAGGTCACTACCTAGATAGTCAGATGGGTACCTATCTGACTTAAATAGCTGTTTTAACTAGATTTCCTGGTTCTATCCAGTTGAATTAACTAGCTTGCTACATAGCTAGTCAGCTGGCTATC
>NW_007060282.1:0-731 GCF_000164805.1 Carlito syrichta
CTATAAATTTTATAAACTTCTAACATTTTTTAATGATTGCCATTTCTGAATGTCCATACACAACTTGCTTATTCCTATAACTATTACATTATAAATCACTACCAAGTTCTAAGCACTATAATTATCACATAGATTAACAAGTGACACCATTGACCTTCACACAGCAATTTGAAACTAGCTGGAGTAAAACAACATTTTCAAGGTTTCTTAGCCGCAAGTTGGCCTGACTAGTTTTCCAAGTTGGCCTGACTAGTTTTCCACAATGTTACACCTGATATTTACAATCTGCCAGGGAGAATGAGCTTCAACGTTTGCAAAACAAAAGGTCTTCCGGGTTCAAGTCATCTCAGTCACAATCCATAACCAGAAATACCAGTCTCATAATCAAAGGGAAGTGAAGGCAAGAGTGCTCTAATATTTATGTGATTGTCCATTTTCTTAAGCATAATACACTACATGTAGAAATTAAGAAATTAAGTAAATGTAATTTTTGCATTGGCACTTTTCCTACAAATACAAACTGTAGCTTCTCAAATTTCTTCAATTAGTCACCAATCAGAAGAAATAAAATCTAACAAGTAATTATCTACCCACACATGATATTTAAATTTCTAGCCGGGCTCGGTGGCTCAGCCTGTAATCCCGCGTATTTGGGAGGCTGAGGTGAGTGTATTGCCTGAGCCTGCGGGTTCAAGACCCGCCTGGGCAACTTGGCGAGACCTCATCTCTAC
>NW_007060283.1:0-367 GCF_000164805.1 Carlito syrichta
TAAATCAGCTGTCTAGCCAATTGGCTAGGTAGGTAGCTAGGTAATTAAGTCAGCTGGCTAGCCAGCTGGCTTGCTAGTTAATTCTGTGAGTTAATTTAGTTGGCTAGCGAGCTGGCTAGCTAGGTGGCTAGCTAGTTAAGCCAGCCTCCTTGCTGGATGGCTATCTAGTTAAGTAAGCTAGTTAAGTAAGATTATTAACCGGAAGTCTAGCTAGGTGGCTGGAAAGTTAAGCTGGTGGGTTAGCAGCCTTGTCAGGTAGGTGGCCTGCTAGTTAAGCCAGCTAGCTACCCGCCTGACCAGCAGGGTGGCTGGCTAGTTAATCCAGCTGGCTACCCGACTGTCCAGCCAGCCGAATGGCTATTTAAGT
>NW_007060284.1:0-4001 GCF_000164805.1 Carlito syrichta
GCATCTCAGGATATTTGGTACAATTAACTCAACTGGGATGAAGACATGCCAAGAGATATCTTGTGCCTTCCTGACTGCCCAACAATAGCCTTCTCTATTTGCTCTCTCTTTTTACAGAAGTAAAAAGGATTTTATAAATGCTTCCTCTGACATTTTTATAGAGCTTACAAACACCCCTCTCCAGTATATTTTAACAATATTTGTATTCATCAAAACCTCAACATAGCATAGTACAAAGACAAAGAGATCCGGGTTTGACATCAAAGACCTGAGTTTGACCTTCAGTTCTGCCCTTTAATAACCAAAGGAGTTTGGAAGCATTTCCCAACCTTTTTGAGCTTCAGAACCCTTGATTATAAAATTAATTATAAAATTAAGACCCTTAATTATAAAATTAAGACCCTTAATTATAAAATTAAGACATCTTCATTTTAAATCCTCATGGCAGGATACTTGTGAGGATTAAATGAGAAGAGGGATGTAGGAGATAACTTCAAACACTGTCTTTCAGACCATTTCCCTAGAATTTGCAGTTCTTTCTAAGTTTGCAACCTTGCTTAATATTTCATGTTTTCTGTATTTGTTACATAATTAGAGTAAAATGCAATTATTTTGGCTTAGCACCAGTTTACTGAGTTGACACAAGGAGATTACAACCATGGTTCAAGGTAAGAGTTCCTGTTCATTCTGGACATCTGTAAGTTTACATTTGGATGATTGGGGCCAGTAGTGGACAAGATTCAATACCTGGATTGTGTTTATTAGGGTCTTTATAACTCAAATGACCCCAATGGGGGACACTTCACTTTATAAAAGACAGGTAGAGGGTCAAAGGGCCACACATGGTCTCAGTGTCTTCCAGTAGAGTCAGTGTCCTTTGGGTCGTCACATTGGGGTTAGTTCACAATGTGCCCCCCACCTTCCTTTGCTGCTCCAGGAACTTTATTTCAACAGATTTGGTTTATTCCAGAGTAATGCAAACCCTGGGTAATAAATTCTTGCTAGCTAAACTCTGAAAAGACTGAAAAATAACCAGAATGCCAATGCATGGATTTGTAATGAGAAATGGCAAACTGTTAGCAGATTGGAATGAACACATTAGCAGGTCAATGTATTCCCTAACTAAAATAAAGAAAACTATGCTGTAATTTGATTAATACTGAGCCAGAACAAATGAATGCAGTTGTTCTTGATTCATATTCCTTACAAAAGAAACTTGGAGGCATTCTTTCCCATTCTGAAGTAGCTGGAGAATGCTATTGCTTCAACTGTTTGGCTAAACCTTCTGGACAACTTAGGGTACAGAGTGAACATGTTTTTTATCTTCATGCTAGAGCATAGTTTTTTTTATTTTAGTGAGGGAATACATTGACCTAAACATGTGCTTGGCTTCTACTCCATGTTAGGCATTGTGCCAAGTGTTTTAATGATATTTCCATTCAATTCCTCCAGTGAAATTTGTGGAAAAGTGTATTGTTATCACCATGTCACATAAACAGAGGCTTAAGAGAAGACACTTGCTCAAGGGCATAGTAATAAGTGGCAGAGCCAGGATTCAAACTCAGGGAGTCTAATTTTCACTCTCAGTTATTAACGTATACTGCTCACACTGGACTAAATTAATACAACCAGTCTCTGATCACAGCAACCCTTAAATCCTTGTAGGTACTTTTGGTGTTTCTGAAAATCCTAAGATGCCTGTAATCCAACTGGACACCTATAATCCAACTATTTATAATGTTGCTGACTAAAAGAATGTCTTAACTGCCAGATTTCATCTGTGATATCTCTCTCTTCCATGTGTCTTTTTACCAGGAGAATCACAGTTATAGACTGTTAACGTTATAGACGGTTAAAGTCAAAATGGATCTTTGAAATCTTGTGATTCACATTTTCTCTTTATAGAAAATGAGTCCCAGAAAAGGTAAATACATTGCCAAAGGTTTTCCTTAATGTGACACTCAACAAATATCTATTGAGTGCCTGCTAGGCACAAGACATAAAACCTAAGTCATTGACAGAATCAAGACTAGTTCTCTAATTCTTTCTGCAGCAATTGCTCCCCACTCTATGCTGTAGCAGTTCCAAAAAAATTGAGTTTTTTTAAAAACCAATATGTAACCCTTCCCCCAATAATGCAATGTAAATTGTGCCTTGGGTCCAATTGCTTGTCACTCCTTGTCATCAAGTCAGGATTTCCATCCCTTGAGGTATCTTGGCTGTAACAAAATCACTGTTGCTCAATGCTTCCTGCCACATGGATGTCCCAAAGGTCAGATCCTGTTAGAACACACTGGTGCCATGTTGCAGAGAGGCCTAGTAGGAACCTGAGGTCCCTTAATTTAGTTATTCACCCATCCAACAACTCTGTAAAAATAGCTTTCAAATGGGCTAAGAATTAATTAATTAGCAGACACATCATCCCACTCACTGCTTATGGAATCCCAGATAAAAAGTCCCCTAGACTAAAAAGCAGATATGGCTACCAAACTTGAAGCAGGAAGACTCTAGACACCCCTACTATCTTGTCCCTTTATATTAGGGGGCCAGCAACAATGTTGACTAGAATTCATCAATTGATCTAAGTCTCGGGTACATGTATTTGTCCCCATGTTCAATGTCTACCAGTCTTTATGCCCCAATTTGGGGTAGGATGGTGGGATGGTGACAGAGAACAAGTAGGAAAAGCATCTCATCATGAAAACAAATAAAATCTTTGTTGTTTCATTGGAATTTAGTTTTCATGCTTTTAACCATAGAGTGAAATTTAGTCTTGTTGAAAAGTCCCTTTTGAACCACTCCTCTGATAAGTTTTCATTAAGATGTACCCAGGGAGCCGGGTTCGGTGGCTCAGCCTGTAATCCTGCACCTTTGGGAGGCTGAGGTGAGTGGATTGCCTGAGCCCGCGGGTTCGAGATCCGCCTGGGCAGGCGAGACCTCATCTCTACCATAAATCAAAAATTAGCCGGGTTCAGTAGTGCACGCCTATAGTTCCAGCTACTTGGAAGACTGAGGCGGAAGGATCGCCAGAGCCCAGCAGGTCGAGGCTGCGGTGGCCGGGAGCGGCCACTGCACTCCAGTCTGGGCGACAGTGAGACTCCAACTCAAAAAAAAAAAAAAAAAAGATGTACCCAAGGATGTGATAGGACCCTAAAGCACAATTTGAAGACAGAGCAGAAATACTGCCATGCACTTCTGAGTTCCAACATTTCCTGAAAGTCAAAATAGGTTTCAAATTCCTTCTGCTATGGTCTGAGATTTGGGAGAAAAGAGAAATGAGGTCATCCAATTTTCATGGAGTAGACATTTATCAAGCATATATTATATGGTAAGGATACAGGATATAAAAATGACCACAGCACACGTCCCCCTTCTCCAAGAACTCAGAGTCCAGGTTAAGCCCCTAGTACACTGAGGAATGTGATTACTGTTCTGGAACTTTTATTTTAGTGTGTTGCAGTAAAATGTCTTCTTTAGAAAAGCAAAGTTAATCAACATTACAGGAGGAGGTAGACCAGTGTATTAGTTTTGTCTACAAACTCTGGAGTCAGCCTGCCAGGGTTAAATTCTCAGGACCACAGTGTATGAATTGTGTGTAGTCAAGCATGCTTACTTCAGCTTCCCTAAAACATCATTTTCCTCATCTGCAAAATGGGGCTAACTTTACTACTATACATAGAGTTACTGTTAGCTTCCAAAGAGCTGAGCTTCTTTAAAGTGTTTAGCACAATACCTGGCTCACAGTGAGAGCACAATAAATCTTAGCCATTATTATTATTTTAATTATTAACCTATAATACACCCAAATTAATGAAACATTCTATCTAAAGAAGGAAAGAAAGTAGAAAAGGAAGGGTAGGAGAGAGCAACAGAAGAGAGAGGGGAGGGAGGAAGGAAGGGAGGAGGGAGGCAAGGAGAGAAAGAGAAAGGAGAAAGGGAGGGAAGAAGGGAAAGAAGAGGATGAAAAGGAAAGATGGAAACTATGTGCTTATGTGCTTGCT
>NW_007060285.1:0-525 GCF_000164805.1 Carlito syrichta
CCTACCCTGCTAGGCAGCTGGATAACCAGCTGAGTTAACTAGCTGACATAACAAGATAGCAAGATAGCTAGTCAGCTTACTTAACTTGCTACCTACCTACGTAGTCCACTGGCTTTCCAGCTGACATAACAACCTTACTACCTAGCTAATCTGCTGTCCAGTGAGCTGACTTAATTAGGTGACTTAACTAGCTAGCCAGCTGGCTAACCAACTGATCTAACTAGCTAGCAATCATGCTAGGCAGCTAGCTAACCAGCTGATTTAATTAACTGACTTAACTCCTAGCCAGCTGACTTACCTAGCTGGCATAACTAGCTAGCTTACTACCTATCATATAGCAGGCTGACTAAACTACCTGACTTAACTAGTAAGTCAGTTGGCTAACCAGCTGACTTAACTCACTGACATTACTAGCTAGCCAGGTAGCTATATAGCTGCCTTAACTAGCTAGCTACCTACCTTGTCAGTGGGCTTGGCAGCTCTCTTAACTAGCTGAAATAATCATCTAACCAGATGGCTATCCAA
>NW_007060286.1:0-332 GCF_000164805.1 Carlito syrichta
AATATAAACAATACAGACATAAACTCGAAAAGAACAGCCCAGGACACTAAAAGCTAAAAGCAGAAAAACTGTGAACTCTAATCCATTTAATGCTCACAATCACCCTACCAAGTAGTTCTGAGGTCGAAAATGGAGCAACAAGAAGTGACATTCCTTGCCCACTATCCTAATGAGAGTAAAGCCAGGATTAGAAGGAAAGCAGTCTTAGACACTAAATTGTAGCTTACAGGGAAACTAGAATTTGAATTACCGTATAAAACACAGTAAACTGGTCTCATTTTTTTTTTTAATGATACTTTTTTTTTTTTTTTTTGAGTTGGAGTCTCACTCTG
>NW_007060287.1:0-331 GCF_000164805.1 Carlito syrichta
CTGGGCAACAAGAGTGAGACTCCAACTCAAAAAAAAAAAAGAAGCAGTGGTTACCAGAAGATGGGAAGAGGTTTGGGAGCTGGTGAGAGATTGATTGGCCGTTACAAAGCTACATTAAGAGGAATCAGTTCTGATGGTCTACTGTATAGTAGGATAACTAGAGTTAACAATAGTGTATTGTATGCATTTTGTTTGGTTGTTTTTTGGGGGGTTTTGTTTGTTTGTTTGTTTTAGTCGGAGTCTCACTCTGTCACCCAAGTTGGAGTGCAGTGTCACAAGCACAGCTCAATCCAGCCTCAAACTCCTGGGCTCAGGCTATCCACCACCCCAG
>NW_007060288.1:0-330 GCF_000164805.1 Carlito syrichta
AAAAAAAAAAGAAAAAACATTCCAGCTCAAGGATCACCTCCTTAGCGAAGCCCTCCTTGACCACTGCACCCCTCCCTGCTCAGGGTCCCTCCTAATGCCACACCTGATCTTGCACATTCCTCTCTAGCAGCGACAGTCACAACAGCCACCATAGTGAGCACCATGAGTCTGGCACAAAGCCCCTTAGGGACCTCATGTCATTTAATTGTTACGACCCTCCACAGTTACTTACTTGGTGACATTTGCCAACACTGTTCTAAGGGCTTGATCCTCATTTCACCTTCAGAACAACCTCACAAAGGGGGTACTGTTATTATCCCCATTTACCAG
>NW_007060289.1:0-330 GCF_000164805.1 Carlito syrichta
AGGATGGAATGGAATGGAATGGAATAGAGAGGGATGTAATGGAATGAAGAGGAATCCAATGAAAGGGAATGAAAAGGAAAGGAATTTAGAGGAATGGAATGGAGTGGAATGGAGAGGAACTCGCATGGAATGAAGAACAATGGAATGGAGGAGAATGGAATGGAGTGGAAGGGAATCGAATGGAAAGGAATGCAGGGGCATGGAAGGGAGCAGAATGGAATGCAGTGGAGTGGGATGGAATGGAATTAAATGGAATGGAATTGAATGTAAGTGTATGGAATGGAGAGGAATGGAAAGAGTGGATTAAAATGGAATGGAATGAAGAATGTA
>NW_007060290.1:0-420 GCF_000164805.1 Carlito syrichta
ACTTAACTAGCAAGTAAGCTGATGTAACTAGGTGACTTAACTAACTAACTACCTAGCAAACCAGTTGAGTTTACTAGCTGAAATAAGTACCTTGCTTCCTAGCTAGCTATCTAGCAAGTGAGCGGACTTAAGTAGCTGACTTAAATGGCTGGCTACCTAGCTAGCCAGTTGAATTTACTAGCTAAAAATATTAGCCAGACTGCTGTCTAGCCATCTGATATTAACTAGCTTTTAGAGTAGCTATCGAGCTATCTGGTAAACTGAATCAATTTGGTGACTTAACTAGCTAGCCAGCTGGTTAGCCAGCTGACTTAACCAGTTGATTAACGAGCTAGGTAGCTGGTCAACCTGGTTACTATGCTAGCTGGCATTACTAGTAATCCAGCTGGCTAGCCAGCTGGCTTAACTAGCTCTCTACAT
>NW_007060291.1:0-376 GCF_000164805.1 Carlito syrichta
CTCCATTCCTTTCAGTTTTTCTACTTTCCATTCCATTGCATTCCATTCCATTTTATTCCTCTCGATTCCATTCCATTCTTCTCCTTTCCCTTCCTCTCCATTCCATTCCACTCCACTCCACTCCATTCCAATCAAGAGCAATGCATTCGTCTCCGTTCCATTCCATTTCATTTCTCTGCACTCCATTCCATTCCTTACAATTCAACTACAGTCATTCCATTCCATTCGATTCCTCTTCATTGCATTCCATTCCATTCCACTCCATTCTTGTCCACTCCCTTCCATTCTATTCCATTCCTTTCCTTCCCATTCCATTCCATTCCATTGCAATCTATTCCATTCCATCCTCACCATTGCTCTTCATTCCAATCTATTC
>NW_007060292.1:0-1257 GCF_000164805.1 Carlito syrichta
TTTCTTAGGCTTTCAAGTTTGTTTCCATACAAGTGTACATAGTAGTCTCTCATGATCTTTTGTATTTCTTCAGGGTCAGATATGACTTCAGCTTTTGTGTTTCTGATTGTGCTTATTTGGGTTTTTTCTTGGTCAGTCTAGCTAGAGAATCATCAATCTTGTTTATCCTTTCAAAGAACCAGCTTTTTGCTTCATTGATTTTTTGTATTATCTTTTTGTCTTCTATGTCCTGGATTTGGGCTTTTATTTTGGTGATCTGGATTCTTCTGCTGAATTAGGGTTTTTGTGGTCTTGCTTTTCCAGCTTCCTTAGGTGGCTTGTTAGGCTGTTAATTTGTGTTCCTTCCATTTTCTTCATGTGTGTTTGTAGGGATATAAATTCCCCTCTTACTACAGCTTTTAAGGCGTCCCAGAGATTTTGGTAAGATGTTTCTTCATTTTCATTTGTTTCCAGGTATCTTTTGATCTCTGTTTTGATTTCATCATTGACCCAGAAGTTGTTTAGCATCATGCTGTTTAGTGTCCATGTCTTTGTGGGTTTTGGGGGGACCTTGTTGGTGTCAATGTTTATTTTTATTCCACTGTGGTCCAAGAAGGTGCATGGTAGAATTTCAGTCCTTTTAAATTTGCTTATGCTTGATTTATGACCAATTATGTGTTTGATCTTAGAATACATTCCATGAGGTGATGAGTAGAATGTGTATTCTGTGGTCTTTGGATGGAGTGTTCTGTAGGTATCAATTAAGTCCATTTGGTCCAGAGTCATATTGAGGTTCCGGATCTCCTTGCTGATTTTTTTGTCCTGATGATCTGTCTAGGGTTGTGAGTAGGATATTAAAGTCCCCAGTTATGATGGTGTTAGAGTCAATATCTTTCTTTAGTTTTCCTAGAAGTTGCTTTATGAATGTTGGCACACCTATGTTGGGTGCATATATGTTTAGGATAGATATTTCTTGTTGATCGAATGAACCTTGTATCTTTATGTAGTGGCCCTCTGTATCTTTTTAAATTTTTGATAGCTTAAATGCTATATTGTCTGAAATTAGGATCGCGACTCCTCCTTTATTTTGTGTTCCATTCGCCTGAAAATTTGTTTCCCATTCTTTTACTTTGAGTCTGTGTCTGTCCTTTCTAGTGAGATGGGTCTCTTGAAGGCAGTATGTTGTTGTTTGGTTATATTTTATCCATTTTGCCATTCTATGTCTTTTCAGTGGTGCATTTAGTCCATTCACATTCAGGCTAATTATTGAAATGTGAG